>NW_025920404.1:0-120264 GCF_902686445.1 Sciurus carolinensis
CTTTTTTATTATTGTAAACAAATGGGATACATGTTGTTTCTCTATTTGTACATGGAGTCAAGGCATACCATTTGTGTAATCGTAAATTTACATAGGGTAATGTTGTTTGATTCATTCTGTTATATTTTCCCTTCCCCCACCACTCTTTTCCCTCTATAAAGTCCTTCCTTCCTCCATTCTTACCACCCTCCTTATCCCTAACCCTAAACCTAACCCTAACCCTAATGCTAACCCCTCCCACCCCCTATTATATGTCCTCATCCGCTTATCAGCAAGATCATTCGTCCTTTAGTTTTTTGAGATTGACTTATCTCACTTAGCATGATATTCTCCAATTTCATGCATTTGCCTGCAAATGCCATACTTTTATCATTCTTCATGGTGGAGTAATATTCCATTGTATATATATACCACAGTTTCTTTATCCATTCATCAATTGAAGGACATCTAGGTTGGTTCCATAGTCTGGCTATTGTGAATTCAGCAGCTATGAACATTTATGTGGCTGTATCTCTGTAGTATGCTGATTTTAAGTCCTTTGGGTATAGGCCGATGAGTGGGATAGCTGGGTCAAATGGTGGTTCCATTCCAAATTTTCTAAGGAGTCTCCACACTGCTTTCCAGAGTGGCTGTACTAATTTGCAGTCCCACCAGCAATGTATGAGTGTACCTTTTTCCCCACATCCTCTCCAACACCTAATGTTGCTTGTATTCTTGAAAATTGCCATTCAAATTGGGGTGAGATGGAATCTCAGTGTAGTTTTGATTTGCATTTCTCCTAATAATATAGATGGTGAACATTTTTTCATGTGTTTGTTGATTGCTTGTAGATCTTCTTCTGTGAAGTGTCTGTTCATATCCATAGCCAATTTGTTGATTGGGTTATTTGTATTCTTGGTGTAGAGTTTTTTGAGTTCTTTATATATTCTGGAAATTAGTGCTGTTTCTGAAGTATGAGTGGCAAAGATATTCTCCCACTCTATAGGCTCCCTCTTCACATTGCTGATAGTTTCCTTTGTTGAGAGAAAGCTATTTAGTTTGAATCTATCCAAGTTATTGATTCTTGATTTTATTTCTTGTGCTATGGGAGTCCTGTTAAGGAAGTCTGATCCTAAGAAAACAAGTTGAAGATTTGGACCTACTTTTTCTTCTATAAGATGCAGGGTCTCTGGTCTGATTTCAAGGTTCTTGATCCATTGTGAGTTGAGTTTTGTGCAGGGTGAGAGATAGGGGTTTAGTTTCATTCTGTTGCATATGGATTTCCAGTTTTTCCAGCACCATTTGTTGAAGAGGCTATCTTTCCCCATTGCATATTTTTGGCCCCTTTGTCTAATATAAGAAAATTATATTTATTTGGGTTTGTGTCCGTGTCCTCTATTCTGTACCATTGATCTACCTGTCTATTTTGGTGCCAATACCATGCCATTTTTGTTACTATTGCTTTGTAGTAGAGTTGAAGTTCTGGTATTGCGATACCCCCTGTTTCATTCTTCCTGCTAAGGATTGCTTTAGCTATTCTGGGTTTCTTATTCTTCCAGATGAATTTCATGATTGCTTGCTCTATTTCTGTAAGGTACGTCATTGGGATTTTAATTGGAATTGCATTGAATCCGTATAGCACTTCATTTTGTTGCATATGGATTTATATTTGCAACAGAATGGCCATTTTGACAATATTAATTCTGCCTATCCAAGAATATGGGAGATCGTTCCATCTTCTAATGTCTTCCTTAATTTCTTTCTTCAATGTTTTGTAGTTTTCATTGTAGAGATCTTTTACCTCTTTGGTTAGATTGATTCCCAAGTATTTTATTTTCTTTTTGAGGCTATTGCAAATGGAGTTGTTTTCCTCATTTCCGTTTCAGCTGTTTCGTCGCTTGCGTATAAAAATGCTTTAGATTTATGCATGTTGATTTTATAGCCTGCAATTTTGCTGAATTCATTGATGAGGTCTAGAAGTTTTCTGGAGGAGGTTTTTGGATCCTCTAAATATAGAATCATGTCATCCACAAATAGTGACAGCTTAAGTTCCTCTTTTCCTATTTGTATCCCTTTAATTTCTTTAGTCTGCCTAATTGCTCTGGCTAGAGTTTCGAGGACAATGTTGAATAGAAGTGGTGAAAGAGGACATCCCTGTCTTGTTCCCATTTTTAAAGGGAATGGTTTCAGTTTTTCTGCATTTAGAATGATGCTGGCCATGGGCTTAGCATAAATAGCCTTTACACTGCTCAGGTATGTTCCTACTATCCCCATTTTTTCTAGTGTTTTGAGCATGAACGGGTGTTGTATTTTGTTCAACGCTTTTTCTGCATCAATTGAAATAACCATATGTATTATTTATAACCTTGTTCAACCTTATCAGTAAAAAAAAATGGAAAATCTTAAAATATTATGAATTTAACATAGCTGTGTACTGATGAAATGGAATATTTGAAACAATTCAAAGTCAAATATAAATGTTTATAAAAAAAGGTTTATTAAATATAGGAATAGGGGCTTTTAATTAAGTGAAAACAGAAGGGAATATATTATAACCGCCAACATAGTATATTTGTAAAAGATGCATGATAAAAAAGGAAAGACAACAAATTATAATTACTAATTCTCTCTGAATAGTGATTCTCTGACAAACTTTTAAATCAACTAGAATTTTTTTGTCACTTCCATTATTTCAAAAAATTGCTTACTTATATTAATGGAGGAGTTCTGATTCTTATGCAGAATTTATTTTCTTATGGTTTAGGTTTTAAGACAAATCCCTTTCTCGATCACACATTATTTGTTAAAATGAACTATCTTATGCCACACACAAACACACAGAATTTAAAAGAATGGTTGAACATTTAGACTCTGACACTCAAAAACAGCATCAAAGGTTAAAATGGCAAAAAATTAGCCTTTTTAACTCTCTCATTGGCAAAATATTTAACGAATCTTCTTATGTTGCTGTATAACAAAAATGTCCATAGTTGATGAGTGTGCAGTGCTGAGATGTGTGTACCAAAAAAAGGTGCTAGGTCATGTTGTTCAGTGAAGGATAAATTAATGACAGCTCTTGGAAAATATTTTGCAAGATGCAACAGAAGCCTTATGAATTTTCTGAAAGTTTGGTTTACCAGTGATTGCTGAAGTTTCAGTATGTTTTTCAGTACCCAGCATTTAATGTTTCACTTTTGTATTCTAACAAAATATTTGCTTGTAAAAGGTAGAAAGCTATGATGCTGAAAATTAAACAGAAATAAATTTCCTGGTAGAAAACCAGTCCTCCCTCAAACTGCTTTTGCTCAGTGACACTAACCTCACTGAGAGCCCTCAATCTTCTCTATTGGTTTACGATTTACTGTTAAAATTCTGCCTATCACCTCCTGTGAAACACAAACTTGGATTATGGTGTGTCTTAACTTTACCTGGGTTGAATTTTCTGGATATTATCACCATCTATCTTCTCTCTGACATAAGAAGGTTTGTCCATACTGATCCTGGTCTCCAGGTGGTCCACTTGGACATGGTACCTTGTGCCCAAGTCTCTCTCTGAATGTCCTGGACACAGGGCCAGAAAGCCCTTTCTCCACATCCACCAGATCTCACTAGTCAACAACCTCAAGAAAATCCATGGTGAACTCTGTTTCTTTATAGAATCTTGGTTTTGGTGGGGAAATTTGTAGGCTAAATTAAATCACACACAAAAAAAATGTGAAGTGGTAAGATTACAGAAATAAAATATTATGGCCATATGTAAATATCTATATTATATAAGGAATTTTATAATAGTCATAAACAATTCTCTGATCTACAAATGATGAATTCTAATGGCCAGTTCCACCTCCACTTCTACGTGGTAGGTTTATGGCAGAATCCAACTTCTACAGCTATTTTGTTGGTCTTTTTTATCTTACTACTAGAAACCTACAGAAACAAACAGAAGTATTTTAGAATCATATTACGAGATGTAAAGCATAGTGAGCAAAGTGTACAATTCATTAGACTGGAAGGAAAACATTTCCAAAGTTTTCCTCAGATGACTTAATTTGGTTATAAGGGGCTAGTCTGCTGAATTTTGCATGCCCACTTTTCTCATCTCTAAGACATAAGGAAATAGTCAAAAATCAATTTTGAATGCCATGGGCAGGAGTGAACTGACAAAGTTGAAGTTTTGCCCATGTCTTGTGTTAGTGATGCTTTTGTGGTAATGATCTCAAATCCATTTTGTCTGGGATTCTCCTAGTTAATAAATCTATGTCACTCCCACTGCAGATAAACTGATAGTTTGCAAAATATACAAGAACTCAAAAACTGTTACACAAAAAAAACCAATCAATAAACGAGCGGAAAAAAAACTAAACAGATACTTTTCAGAAGATATACAGTGTGTAAGTACTGTATACATTGAAAAAATGTATACAGTACTTCAATGTATACATTGAAAAAATGTTCAATCTCTCATCTTTAGCAGAAGCAAATTAAAACAACACTGAGAATTCACCTTATTCCAGTCATAATGGCTACATTCTAGAATACAGTAACAATAAATATTGGAGAGGATGTAGGAAAAAATGTACATCCATGCATTGCTGAAGGAACTGCAAATTGATGCAACCATTCTGGAAAACAGTATGGAGATTTCTGAAAAAACTAAGATTGGAACCACCATTTGACCCTATTTTCCCACTTCTTCATATATATGCAAAGGAGCTAAAATTGGCATATTACTGTGATGCAGGCACATCCATGTTCATGGTAGCTCAAATTATAATAGTTAATCTGTGGAACCAAACTAGGTTTGGACAGATGAATGGATAAAGAAATTGTGCCATATATACAAAATGGAATATTACTCAGCCACAAAGAAGAATGAATTTATGACATTTGTCAGTAAATGGATGGATCTGGAAACTGTTATTCTAAGTAAAATAAAAGAGTCCCAAAAAATCATATGTCCAATGTTCTCTCTGATATTTGGATGCTAACACACAACAACAAGAAAAGGGAAAGAAAAATAGAACTTCAGAGGATTAGAAAAACAGGAATGAAGGGAAGGGAAGGGAAGGGGAATGGGAAAGCCTGTGGAATGAGACTAACTTAACTTTCCTATATTCATATGTTAATACACAACAATGAATCTCCACATGGTGTACATTCATATCTTGGGATTCTAATTCAAAAACGATATCTCCATGCCTTATAAATATGTGAAAATACACTCTACTCTCATATATATATAAGGAAAAAATTTTAAAATTCAAGTTAAAACACCACCATTTGTGGTAACTTCAATTGAACTGAGGGCACTGGGGACAGAATAATGTCACTCATTCAGCCAGGTTTCACTGGGCACACTGTTAGGAGGAAGAAGAAGCCCGGCTTGAGAAAGCAACATGAGGGAAGGCGGGAGGTGCTGCCTGTCCCGCCCATCACTGCTGGGCCCTCCCCATAAACATTCCTCCATAAGGACTTGTGCCTTGTATGCAGTCTTCAGGTACAGGGTCTGGTATTTTGACAAACTTTCACACTGCCCTGCAATAACTGGACTATGAACCTAACAGTAGAATATATAAATAAACTCCACTTTTTAAAGTTTAGGGACCTCCACCATCTTTGAGTGTCATAAAAATGTGAAAAATCAATTTCCAGTTGTCAGAAAGACACCAGATTGATAATAGTCTCCTGAACAAAGAGCAATATGCTATGTCAACTCTAGCCCACAATCGTATCTCTGTGACAGAATTAAACATTGGCTGGGAAAAAATGTATATTTTGAGGATATAGAATTACAAATAAATTACACTCATTTTATAAGTGATTATTTCATAAGTGTCACACTCAATGCTAACTCACTCTCTTTTACATTGCCTTACAATGTAAACAAGTCCTCTCACATATCTCACAATTGCTCTTTCTATTTTTTCTTAAGTCTTGCAGAAGAAAATATGTTGTATTCAAACCTCAAGAAACTGTTCTCTTGTCACACAGTTAAGTGTCCACAGTACAAAATTTGTTCCAGTCTAGTGAACTTAGCTCCCTCGTCTTCAGATGATCATTTCTCAATACAACACACATAAACAATGACCAATAATTCACAAATACCCTTTTGAGATCACATTTTGACTTATCAGGATGTTATATTATACATTCAGCTAAATTTCCCACAGTTGAGAGCACACAAAATAATTCTACTCAACCAAGGTCCAGCCCTATCTGTGAGATGCTGAAGCCTTCCTCAGAGTGGAAAGGAAGTATTCCCCACCATGTATTCTATGCTTCTCATCTCAAGTACTTTTTTCTACACAAATGCCTCCAGGTCTTGTTATTGGAAGGAAAAAAATATTTCCTGAAGTATATAAATCGAGAAGCAATTCCCAGTGCAAACAAATTACTGACTTGCATCATTCTACCATGTTGATAAATAGACTAAAATGTGGGGAGTAGAGGGAGAGCTCAGAATACTTAATAGGTGAAGACAGCATCAGGGACTGATGTAGAACAATGTCTGACCACTGTCTGTACTGTACATGGAATAACTACAGCCTGGAGAAAAAGAGAACCATGTGAGCACCCCCAGAGTAACATAGGAAGCAAGGAACCTGATGGACAAATTGGATTCCATTCATCCTATGTCAACTCTCCTTTCAACCCTCAACCCAACACCACACTGTTACTTCTTGAACTTCATAGGTGCTAAAGCCCAACCAGGAATGAAGTGACCCTCATTGAGCTCCACCTACTGATGTTTGGAATTCATTGACCGTCACTCCTCAGACTAAGCAGACTCTGCTCCTCCTTTGCCTTCAGACTTAAAAAATAACTGGAATTCAAAGCCCCAACTGCTTGTCTAATGGTTAACCAATTCTACTTGCTTTGGAATATTTAACTAATATTATACAGGCAGAGCGAGGTTAAAGCAATATTCCACATGAGAGAAGAGAACTGGAACCAGTGCAATTATTTCATATGGAAAAAAAATTTCAAGTCAATTACTACTACATAGTGACAAAAAATGTGTTTTTTTTTGTAAATTTTCTCCTTACAATATTATTATACATTATTGTAAAAGATGGAACCATTATTGACCATTCGTTAGCCTGGAAACCTCACATCCCACACTTTTTGCATTTTCTTTGTTTTTCTTTGTTTTTTGTACTTTTTTTTTTTTTTTTTTTTTTTTTTTTTGCTTATGATGAAGCACCTTCTTGGTCATATATTAGAAGAAATGAAGTATCATACACCATTCTCACAAATATGATTTTTTAGAAAAGATTATGGAGCATTGTTTGGAGTCTCTGAAAAATAATCAAATGTTAAAATGAACAAAAGTTAAACATTTAAATTTCTCATTGGTAATACATTTTTCATAATTTGACTACCAATTCCCAAGAGGATTTAAGTCTGACCAATGTGCAGTAAAAATTGCATTCACTGTGACTTTCTGATAAGTGGAAGACAAATGATCATAGCCGGGGGAAGTCAGTTTGTAGTAGGTTAACAGAGGCTAAACTTTATTATGCCTCTCACATGTTAGATAAATATCATGAAATTATCAATATGTAAGATGCAAAATTAAGACATTTTATATAATTTATTACCTTGTTAAAAGCTGGAAAAATCTTAAATGATTATGATTTGAGTAGAGTTGTGTAAAGGTTGATAAACTGATGGAATGGAATATATAATATGATTAAGATTCAAACATAAATGTTTATTAATAACATTTATTACATTATTAATAGAGGATAAAATTTTTAATTGGGTTAAAAGGGAAGGGAATCAACAACACAATATGTTCATAAATGATGCATGTTACCATGCATGTAGGAAATTCTACAAACTCTAAGTAGTCATTCTTTCTCCACAGTGAGATGAGGAATAATCCAGTACTTGCTTTATAATCACTCCGAGGCTTTTTTGTCACTTTTATTATTTGAAAAAGTGTTTACTTGCATAAACTGAAATGTTCTATCTTTCACACAGATCCTATTTTCCTGTGGTTTAGATTTTGTTAAATAAAGCCCTTTCACAATCACACATTATTTGATAAAATGAACTGTCTTACCTCACAGACAAGCACACACAGAAAAGTTCAAAGAACTGTTGGCCACATTTCAAATTTTGATGAAGAATCAAAGGTTAAAATTGAAAACAAAACAGCCTTTATGACTTCCTCATTGGCAGTATATTTTATGAATGTTCTCTTTTGCTTTGTAATGAAAATGTCCATTACTGACAATTGTGTAACCCTGACAAGTGTGAACTAAAAATACTTCTATGTCACACTGCTTAGTGAAGGATAAATCAGTGAGAGATCTAGAAATGTATCTCAAAAGATACTATTGAACCCTATGGTCTTTCTGAAAAGTGAGACTCAGTGATTGCTGAAACTTCCACAATTAATGTTTCACTTTTGTAATCTAAGAAAAGTGTTTACTTGTAAAAGGTGAAAAGCTCTGACCTTGAAATTTAAAAAGAAAGGAATTTCCTGGCAGATAACCTGCCCAGTAAACTCTCTCTCAAAACCTTCAAACTGCTTTTGCTCAGTGCTACAAACCTCACTGAGAGCTCACAGTCTTCACTCTTTGTTCATTTACTACTGAAATTCTCCCTCTCCCCTTCCAGGAATTGCAAATTAGGATTATGGTATCTCCTGACTTTACCTGAGTTGCAATTCCTGGACATTTTCTTCATATTTCTTCACTCAGAGATCAGAATATTTGTGTGTGCTCTGATCCTGCACCAGAGGTCTACATGAACATGGTAACATGTGCCCAAGACTCTCCTATACATAGGGCAAAATACCTTTGCTCCACAACCACCACACCTCGCTAGTCAACAACCTCAACCACCTTCCATGCTGACCTCAGCTTCTCTAAAGAGTCTTGAGGTTTATTGAGAAATAAAAACCCAATTTAAAGCATAGAAAAAGAGAAATTATCAGATTTCAACAGAAATAAAATCTTATGTCCATATATAAACATTCATATCGTATAAGGAGTTTGTATTCATTCATAAATATCTCAGATTCTCAAATGATAAATTCTAAAGAGAACTTCTGTGTCTAAATTATATCCAACCAATCCTCCCCTGAAAGAAATTTTGCCATATCCTAGAAAGAACCACTGTGCTATTAAATCTGAGAGATAAGAATTATTCCTCTATTACACACATAAATCTGCACACATAAATTCATGTAAGATGTAAGCCTGTATAATTGTTAAACGCAATTATACTGAGACTGATGAAACTTTGATAATGTTTGGCATATATTAGGAGAGGAATATACCATTTCAAATATTAAAGAACTTGGGTAGGCCCTCAGGCGACCAGTTTGTGTTTCCTCTGAGACAAATACTTCCCAAATTGTCTCTCTGTTGAGTTTGGCCTGCTGTGTACATCCAGGATGATCAGTCCATTTGTTTAGTAAGGGCTTCAAGTGGAAAGCAGATGACTCTACCTTATGCTTTCAAGTCTTAGTTGGAGTATGGAAAAAAGTGTACAAGAGAGGTTTGTCCCAGTTTGCTGAAATGATAAGGACAGGTGTCATGTTGTAACTAGGCTGGAGAAAAGTCTGGTGTTCAGCACACGTTTTTCTTATTCTGCAAGCTGTGGAAATTTTCTGTCAGAACCTTAACTATCCAACAATAAGAAAATATTAAATTTATAAAGACTAGGAGAGAACAATGTTGTGACATTATGCAGATCAATGACAAAAACCAATATAAACTGTTTTTCATGTTGCATAAAGTGCTGACCATTGCAAGACAAAATGCAATGCTAGGTTCTGATGCTTTCAGTTGTTAAGAAAAAGGAACTTCAACTCAACATGGTTTAAAATTTGAGGAAATTGATTCAGGTCACTAACTGGAGGGAAATAACACTTATTTTCCTAATAATCCTAGTAGCAATATTGATATCATATATATGTATTATGGGAAAATATAGTACTAGGTACTTCATTTGAAAAAGTTCTGCTTTTGGATAAGACATAAATGTGGTCCTCTAAAGCTGCTATCATCTTGAGACTCTTACCTTACCTGATTCTTATTACACTCCTTTCATTCTCTTAGTTTAAATTTTAATCCTAGATATGTGTATATCACCTGTCATTCTTCATGCAAATAACTGAAGCTTTCAGTTGTTGGGATAGTGGGAACATTCCTTAACATTGTAAAGGCCATCTATGCTAAGCCCATGGCTAATATCATTCTAAATGGTGAAAAACTGAAAGCATTTCCCCTAAAAACTGGAACAAGGCAGGGATGCCCTCTTTCACCACTTCTATTCAAACATATTTTAATTAAGGTTGTTTCCATTTTTCTTTAAAATACTAATCATGGCTCTATCTATGGCATTGAATAAAGTATGCAAAAAGTTCCTTTTTGACTCCATAATATAATTATCAAAAGAATAATGGGTGGAAGAAGAAGGGCAGAGTAGAAGAGGGAAACAAAAGGAAGGAGAGAGGGCAAAAGGGAAGGCATGGGAAAGTGACTGGGGAATAAAAATCTACCCCATTATGCTATTCCCGTGCATGGAGATAACAGAGTAAATCAATATTTCAAATCACCCACATATATAAATGTACATTATATCATTTGAATTAAAATAACAATAATAGAAGGGAGTTCAGGAAAGTAGAACAAAATCAGGGGGAAGGATGACAAAGAAGGGCAAGGTATTGAAGAATGAGACTAATCAAATGTTATGTGCATGTATGAATTTGGAATCATGAATCCCTTATTATGTATAATTATAATGGACCAAAAACCAAAAACAAAAAATTTTTGAAGATATTTCCCAAGCAGCTGAGTGTTCAACTCTGCCCTCTTCACCTTCACATATCTGACTCAAGATGCTAACCTGGCAGGTTATCCTCTCAAATCATTGACAACCATCTGAAAGGAAAATGTCACTCCCCAGTTTCCAGGACCTCTGTTCCTCAAGCTGCAGATAGAGAGCCCTTGGACTGCTGCTCATCCTTGCCCTCTGTGCTTCATCTTGCAGAACAAAAACCATGATCTCAATGAAATCTGTTTTCAGGTTACTCTATGGGCCAGAGAAACACTCAATAATCAATATCAATTACTACTTCCCTAGAACCTAAGAACCCCTCTCTACTCCCACCCCAGAACTGAGTTAGCATCTCCAAACCCCTGCTTGCAGGCTTGTAGCCCAATTAGTTTTTGTTCCTAATGAGTCAAAATGAAGCAAAACCTAAGTATAACAGAGACAGTGAAGGTAAGAATTTTGAGGAAAATAGCTTTATTTTGTTCTAAAAATATTTTGAAAACTTAGTGCCTTCTTTAGTGGACTAGTGAACTTTGCTGTAAGCAGAATGGAAATTGCTAAGAAGCATGGATTAACAGAAGTGATGCATCCAATCATCAGCACCTGAGCCATCTCCCATATCTCTATCCAGGTGGGGGATATTAGTAAAAGTTATGAAGAAGGTATATATATTAATATTCATTAGCAAAAGGATAATTTGAATGATCAGCAGCACTAAAATGAGAAAGAAAAATGTGTAACAGACTAAATGACTCCATTTTGTCTTTTCTATCAATTTGTTCAACAAGGGTATTTTTTCTGCACACTCTCCCCTTGCTTTTAAATCTCTCTTCTCAAAACTATTTCATCTCCTGCATTGAGATGCCCACATTTTCAAACTTCAAACCAAATGTTCTCCCCACAGCATCAGTGGAAGTTTTTGGGAGCCAAATACAGTGTCTGGGTTCTGATCAAACCTGCACTGAAAAGGAGGGAAAGACTTGAAAATAAACAAGCAAAGGCCACATGTTTTCCCAAGTTACTTATGACTTAGTGGTAACATATCGATGTTTCTGTTCAGGCCATCAAGGTATTTCATGTCTTCTGCAGTCGACTCAAAATCAAAAACCTATCACACAAGTAGAAAGTTTTTAGCATATTTAGTGTACACATTGCCAATCCTAGAAATCCACTGAAATCAGATAAATCTCCAAAAGTTACTGAAGACATCAAGCAAAACACAGAAATACACAATATATATCAGGTGAAAATTAAATAGAAATCACTTTTGGCATGTAATATAGAGAAACTTCACTAAATACAGTCAAAAAGAAATATCAATGAGATGCTGCAGCACAATACAGCTGATGTTATTCCAAGTTTACTGTGCTTATGTATTAAAAGACCCAGAAAAATCTAGGGCAAAATTTTGAAAAACATAAGACAATTTAAAGTTTTTAAAGGATACAGTTTCATTCCTATATTCCATCAATGAAAAATTTAAACTCCAATACTGATTTTTCTTCAACATTTTTAGGACAGGAATTGTGAAACTACGAACAATATCCTGTTCAAAAACCAAAGGACCTAGCTCAAAGAGAATCATCTTGTCTAAATTTGAGACATTTTAAGCATGGAAACAACTTTCATTAATTGCTAACATACGGAAAAATATGGGTATTTAAATTCTTAGAAATTTCTTTTTTTTTGTTTATTTATTTATTTTTAACGTTTACATAGGGTAATGATGTTTATTTTTTTTTCCCTTCCCCCCCACCCCTCCCACCCCTCTTTTCCCTCTATACGGTCCTTCTTTCCTTCATTCTTACCGCTCTCCTTAGCCTAACTCTAAACCTAACCCTAAACCTAATGCTAACCCCTCCCAACCCCCATTATATGTCCTCATCCGCTTATCAGCGAGATCATTCGTCCTTTAGTTTTTTGAGATTGGCTTATCTCACTTAGCATGATATTCTCCAATTTCGTCCATTTGCCTACAAATGCCATAATTTTATCATTCTTCATTGCGGAATAATATTCCATTGTATAAATATGCCACAGTTTCTTTATCCATTCATAAACTGAAGGGCATCTAGGTTGGTTCCACAATCTGGCTATGGTGAATTGAGCAGCAATGAACATTGATGTGGCTGTATCTCTGTAGTATGCTGATTTTAAGTCCTTTGGGTATAGGCCAAGGAGTGGGATAGCTGGGTCAAATGGTGTTTCCATTCCAAGCTTTCTGAGGAATCTCCACACTGCTTTCCAGAGTGGCTGCACTAATTTGCAACCCCACCAGCAATGTATGAGTGTTCCTTTTTCACCACATCCTCGCCAACACCTATTGTTGCTTGTGTTCTTGATAATCACCATTCTAATTGGGGTGAGATGTAATCTTAGGGTGGTTTTGATTTGCATTTCTCTTATTACTAAAGATGGTGAACATTTTTTCATATGTTTGTTGATTGCTTGTACATCTTCTTCTGTGAAGTGTCTGTTCATTTCCTTAGCCCATTTGTTGATTGGATTATTTGTATTCTTCGTGTAGAGTTTTTTGAGTTCTTTATAGATTCTGGAAATTAGCGCTCTATCTGAGGTATGGTTGGCAAAAATACTCTCCCATTCTGTAGGCTCTCTCTTCACATTTCTGATAGTTTCCTTTGCTGAGAGAAAGCTTTTTAGTTTGAATCTATCCCAGTTGTTGATTCTTGCTTTTATTTCTTGTGCTATGGGAGTCCTGTTAAGGAAGTCTGATCCTAAGCCAACAAGTTGAAGATTTGGACCTACTTTTTCTTCTATAAGATGCAGGGTCTCTGGTCTGATTCCGAGGTCCTTGATCCATTTTGAGTTGAGTTTTGTGTAGGGTGAGAGATAGGGGTTTAATTTCATTCTATTGCATATGGTTTTCCAGTTTTCCCAGCACCATTTGTTGAAGAGGCTATCTTTTCTCCATTGCATATTTTTGGAACCTTTGTCTAGTATGAGAAAATTGTATTTATTTGGGTTTGTGTCCATATCCTCTATTCTGTACCATTGATCTACCTGTCTATTTTGGTACCAATACCATGCCGTTTTTGTTACTATTGCTTTGTAGTAGAGTTGAAGATCTGGTATTGCGATACCCCCTGCTTTGCTCTTTCTACTGAGGATTACTTTAGCTATTCTGGGTTTTTTATTCTTCCAAATGAATTTCATAATTGCTTCCTCTAATTCTGTAAGGTACATCATTGGGATTTTAATTGGAATTGCATTGAATCTGTATAGCACTTTAGGTAGTATGGCCATTTTGACAATATTAATTCTGTCTATCCAAGAACATGGGAGATCTTTCCATCTTCTAAGGTTTTCTTTAATTTCTTTCTTTAGTGTTCTGTAGTTCTCATTGTAGAGGTCTTTCACCTCTTTTGTGAGATTGATTCCCAAGTATTTTATTTTTTTCGATGCTATTGTGAATGGGGTAGTTTTCCTAATTTCTCTTTCTGAAGATTCATCACTTATGTATAAAAATGCATTGGATTTATGAGCATTGATCTTGTAACCTGCTACTTTACTGAATTCACTTATGAGTTCTAAAAGTTTTCTGGTGGAATTTCCAGGTTCCTCTAAATATATAATCATGTCATCAGCGAACAGGGATAGTTTGAGTTCTTCTTTTCCTATTCGTATCCCTTTAATTTCTTTGGTTTGTCTGATTGCTCTGGCTAGAGTCTCAAGGACGATGTTGAATAGAAGCGGTGAAAGAGGGCAGCCCTGCCTTGTTCCAGTTTTTAGGGGGAACGCTTTCAGTTTTTCACCATTTAGAATGATATTAGCCATGGGCTTAGCGTAGATTGCCTTTATAATGTTTAGGAATGTTCCCACTACCCCAATTTTTTCTAGTGTTTTGAGCATGAAGGGATGCTGTATTTTATCGAATGCTTTTTCTGCATCTATTGAAATAATCATGTGATTCTTAACTTTAAGTCTGTTGATATGGTGAATGACATTTATTGATTTCCGAATGTTGAACCAACCTTGCATCCCTGGGATAAAACCCACATGATCGTGGTGCACTATCTTTTTAATATATATTTGTATGCAATTTGCTAAAATTTTGTTGAGAATTTTTGCGTCGATGTTCATTAAGGATATTGGTCTGAAATTTTCTTTCCTCGATGTGTCTCTGTCTGGTTTAGGTATCAGGGTGATATTGGCTTCATAGAACGAGTTTGGGAGGGTTCCCTCCTCTTCTATTTCATGGAATAGTTTGAGGAGTATTGGAATGAGCTCTTCTTTAAAGGTTTTGTACAACTCGGCTGAGAACCCATCTGGTCCTGGACTTTTCTTTGTTGGTAGGCTTTTGATGACCTCTTCTAGTTCATTGCTTGAAATTGGTTTATTTAAATTGTGTATGTCCTCCTCGTTCAGTTTAGGTAATTCATATGTCTCTAGAAATTTGTTGATGTGTTCGAGGTTTTCTTTTTTGTTGGAATATAGATTTTCGAAATAGCTTCTAATTATGTTTTGTATTTCACTCGTGTCTGTTGTGATGTTTCCTTGTTCATTCCGAATTTTAGTAATTTGAGTTTTCTCCCTCTTTCTCTTTGTTAGTGTGGCTAAGGGTTTATCAATTTTATTTATTTTTTCAAAGAACCAACTATTTATTTTGTTAATTTTTCCAATTGTTTCTTTTATTTCAATTTCTTTGATTTCGGCTCTGATTTTAACTATTTCCTGTGTTCTACTACTTTTGGTATTGGTCTGCTCTTCTTTTTCTAGTGCTTTGAGCTGTAGTGTTAAGTCGTTTATTTGTTGATTTCTACTTCTTTTTTTAAATGCACCCCATGAAATAAATCTTCCTCTAAGTACTGCTTTCATGGTGTCCCAGAGATTTTGATATGATGTGTCTTTGTTCTCGTTTACTTCTAAGAATTTTTTTATTTCCCTCCTGATGTCTTCTGTTATCCATTCATCATATAATAGTGTATTATTTAGTCTCCAGGTATTGGAGAAGTTTCTGTTTTTTATTCTGTCATTTATTTCTAATTTCAATCCATTATGATCTGATAGAGTACAAGGTAGTATCTCTATCTTCTTGTATTTGCTAACAGTAGCTTTGTGGCATAAAATATGGTCTATTTTAGAGAAGGATCCATGTGCTGCTGAGAAGAAAGTGTATTCGTTCTTTGTTGGATGGTATATTCTATATATGTCTGTTAAGTCTAAATTGCTGATTGTGTTGTTGAGATCTATAGTTTCTTTATTCAATTTTTGTTTGGACGATCTATCCAGTGGTGAGAGAGGTGTGTTAAAATCGCCTAGTATTATTGTATTGTGGTCTATTTGATTTCTGGAATTGAGAAGGATTTGTTTGACGTACGTGGATGAGCCAATGTTCGGGGCATAGATATTTATGATTGTTATGTCTTGCTGATTTATGCTTCCCTTAAGCAGCATGTAATGTCCTTCTTTATCCCTTCTGACTAGTTTTGGTTTGAAGTCCACATTATCTGAGATGAGGATGGATACTCCAGCTTTTTTGCTGTGGTCCGTGTGCATGGTATGTTTTTCCCCATCCTTTCACCTTTAGTTATGGGTGTCTCTTTCTATGAGATGAGTCTCTTGCAGGCAGCATATTGTTGGATTTTTTTCTTTTTAATCCAATCTGCCAGTCTGTGTCTTTTGATTGATGAATTCAGGCCATTAACATTCAGGGTTATTATTGTGATATGATTTGTATTCCCAGTCAATTGACTCATATTTGTTTTTGACATGATTTGCTTTCTCCTTTATTTGGCTATTCCTTTAGGCTAGCGCCTCCTGTTGCTGATTTGCATCGTTTTTTTTTCATCTCTTCCTCATGGAATATTTTGCTGAGAATGTTCTGTAATGCTGGCTTTCTTTTTGTAAATTCCTTTAGCTTTTGTTTATCATGGAAGGATCTTATTTCATCGTCAAATTTGAAGGTACGTTTTGCTGGGTATAAGATTCTTGGTTGGCATCCGTTTTCTTTCAGGGCTTGGTATATGTTGTTCCAGGCCCTTCTAGCTTTTAGGGTCTGGATTGAAAAATCTGCTGATATTCTTATTCGTTTCCCTCTGAATGTAATTTGATTCTTTTCTCTCGCGGCCTTTAAAATTCTGTCTTTATTTTGTATGTTAGGTATTTTCATAATAATGTGCCTTGGTGTGGGTCTGTTGTAATTTTGTATGTTTGGAGTTCTATAAGCCTCTTGGAAGATGGTGGACTAGAGGGCAGCTGCATTTCACGCTGCTCCAGGACGCAAGATTCAAAAGAGGAGATAGTGAGAGACTTGGGACCAACTCAAAGCCGCCGGGTGAGTCTCTCCTGTTGGGGAGGCGTCCCGGATGGGGCGGTAGCCCCGGAACGCAGGGAATTTGTGAAGTGGAGTTGCTCGGCGAGACGCCCCTCCCCCTGCTGGAGCGGTAAACACGGACAACTGGGATCATCGTAGAGGAGGCGGCTCAGCATAGCGCTTGGACTCGAGCAGCCGCTGGGGCTCTGGGTGGCTGCCTGGGGAGGAGCTGCGTGGCGAGCTGTTTGGACCCAGAGTGACCGCTTCCGAACACCGGGGGGTTGCCCGGAGGAGGAGGAGAGGCCCGGCAGGTCGCTTGGGTCTAGGAGTGACTGCATCAGAGCCACGGGCGGTTGCCAGAGGAGGAGCTGCGTGGTGAACTGTTTGAGCTCAGGGTGGGCGCTCCTGAGCGCCGGGGGACTGCCCGGAGGAAGAGGAGGAGCGCGGCGTGTTGCTTGACCTGGGAGTGACTGCATCAGAGCTGCGGGCAGTTGCCAAAGGAGGAGCTGCGTGACAAGCTGTTTGAACTCGAAGCAGCTGCTCCAGAACACTGGTGGCCTGCCTGGAGGAGGAGAGCAGTGGGACGCTTAGCCTGGGAGTGACTGCATCAGAACCACAGGTGGTTGCCAGAGGAGGAGGCGAGTGGTGAGCTGATGGGACTAAAAGCAACCGCTCCTGAACACCGGTGGCCTGCCTGGAGGAGGAGCGTGGTGAGTCACCTGGTCTCGGAGCCACCGTTCCTGAACACCTGGGGGGCTACCCCAAGGAGGAGGAGGAGGAACAGGGCGGGTCACTTGGACTTGGAGTGACTGCCTAGGGATACGGGTGGTTGGCGGGAGGAGGAGACCCGAAGTGAGTTGTTTGGATTCCTAGTGACTGCGTCGGAAACCGGGTGGCTGTCCGGAGGAGGAGGTGTGTGGCAGGTCTCTGTGTCTCGGAGCTATTGTACGGGGCTCCAGGTGGTGGCTCAGGGGAGGGGCTGCATAGCCAGGCGATTGGTGCAGAGCAGGGTCCCAGGAGCTAGGTGGCTTCTTGCTGGAAGAGCCGCACAGAGACACGCCTAGGGGCGGAGCGAAGTTTCCAGGGCTGCGGGCAGATTCTCTGGGAGAGGCAGCCTAAGGAGACTCGCCTGCGAAGGGTGAGGCTCCCAGGCCCAGGACGTAGGTCCGGGCCCCTGGGATCGTTGCAGAAGAAGACAGCCCAGCCCAGGTAGTAGTTGTAGATTGAGGGGAACCTCTAGGAGGGCAACTGACTAGCGAGACGTCCCCACCGAGTGACTCTTCCCGGCTGGGGGAGGTTTTCCCACAGGGACGGTAAAGCCAGAGACATAGGCACAAACAGGCCTTGCCTCAGCCCACAGTCTACTTCCCCATTGGATGACCATTGGTCAACAAGTGGAGGCACCTCCGCCCACTAGCAGGGAATATACGCCACCTGAGGGTTACCACACCTAGAGAGGCAGCTTCTTCGTGGAGCTCTGCTTTATCAACCTCCTCTAAGACTTCAGGCTACTGAAGGATAAGAGGGGATATACTAGCAATCTTCAGGGACATTATAAGTTGATAGAGGAAATCTGCAATATCTTAATGACCCACTGATCCCTGAACAATATGAGAAAACAAGGGAAGAAAATGTCCCAAACAAATCTAGATGTTACATCAATAAAATCCAACGACAGCATGGCAGAACAAATGACAGAAAGGGAGTTCAGAATGTACATAATTAAAATGATTACGGAAGCAAATGATGAGATGAAAGAGCAAATGCAGGCATTGAACGATCGCACCAATCGACAGTTAACAGAGCAAATTCAGGAAGCAAAAGATCATTTCAATAAAGAGTTAGAGATATTGAAAAAAAACCAAACAGAAATCCTTGAAATGAAGGAAACAATAAACCAAATTAAGAACTCCATAGAAAGCATAACCAATAGGATAGAACAGCTGGAAGACAGAACTTCAGATATTGAAGACAAAATATTTAACCTCGAAAACAAAGTTGAACAAACAGAGAAGATGGTGAGAAATCATGAACAGAATCTCCAAGAACTATGGGATATCATGAAAAGGCCAAATTTGAGAATTATTGGGATTGAGGAAGGCTTAGAGAAACAAACCAAAGGAATGAACAATCTATTTGAAGAAATAATATCAGAAAATTTCCCAAATCTGAAGAATGAAATGGAAAATCAAGTCCAAGAGGCTTATAGGACTCCAAATACACAAAATTACAACAGACCCACACCAAGGCACATTATAATGAAAATACCTAACATACAAAATAAAGACAGAATTTTAAAGGCTGTGAGAGAAAAGAACCAAATTACATTCAGGGGGAAGCCAATACGGATATCAGCAGATTTTTCAATCCAGACCCTAAAAGCTAGAAGGGCGTGGAACAACATTTTTCAAGCTCTGAAAGAAAATGGATGCCAACCAAGAATCTTATACCCAGCAAAACTTACCTTCAAATTTGACGATGAAATAAGATCATTCCACGATAAACAAAAGCTAAAAGAATTTAAAAAAAGAAAGCCAGCATTACAGAACATTCTCAGCAAAATATTTCATGAGGAAGAGATAAAAAACAAAGAAGCAAATCAGCAAAGGGAGGAATTATCCTAAAGGAACTGTCAAATAAAGGAGGAACCAAGATGTGTCAAAAATTTTAAATATGAACCAAATGACTGGGAATACAAATCATATCTCAATAATAACCCTGAATGTTAATGGCCTGAATTCATCAATCAAAAGACATAGACTGGCAGATTGGATTAAAAAGAAAGATCCAACAATATGTTGCCTGCAAGAGACTCACCTCATAGAAAGAGATACCCATAGACTAAAGGTGAAAGGATGGGGAAAAACATACCATGCACATGGGCTCAGCAAAAAAGCTGGAGTATCCATCCTCATTTCAGATAATGTGGACTTCAAGCCAATGTTAGTTAGAAGGGATAAAGAAGGACATTTCATACTGCTTAAGGGAAGCATAAATCAGCAAGATATAACAATCATAAACATCTATGCCCCAAACAGTGGCTCATCCATGTATGTTAAACAAATCCTTCTCAATTTTAGAAACCAAATAGACCATAACACAATAATACTAGGTGATTTTAACACGCCTCTTTCACCACTGGACAGATCTTCAAAACAAAAATTGAACAAAGAAACCATAGATCTCAATAACACAATCAATAATTTAGACTTAACAGACATTTATAGAATATACCATCCAACCAAGAGCGAATACACTTTCTTCTCAGCAGCACATGGATCCTTCTCTAAAATAGACCATGTATTATGCCACAAAGCTAATGTCAGCAAATACAAGAAGATAGAGACACTACCTTGTATTCTATCAGATCATAATGGATTGAAGTTACAAATTAATGAAAGAGTAAAAAACAGAAACTACTCCAAAACCTGGAGATTAAACAATATGCTACTATATGATGAATGGATAACAGAAGATATTAGGAAGGAAATTAAAAAATTCTTAGAGGTAAACGAGAACAAAGAAAAAACATATCAAAATCTCTGGGACACTATGAAAGCGGTACTTAGAGGAAGATTTATTTCATGGAGCGCATTTAATAAAAGAAGTAAAACTCAAAAAATAAATGACCTAACACTACAGCTCAAAGCCCTAGAAAAAGAAGAACAGACCAACACCAAAAGTAGTAGAAGACAGGAAATAGTTAAACTGAGAGCTGAAATCAACGAAATTGAAACGAAAGAAACAATACAAAAAATTGACAAAATAAATAGTTGGTTCTTCGAAAAAACAAACAAAATTGATAAACCTTTAGCCACACTAACAAAGAGAAGACGAGAGAAAACCCAAATCACTAAAATTCGGAATGAACAAGGAAATATCACAACAGACACGACTGAAATACAAAACATAATTAGAAGCTATTTTGAAAATCTATACTCCAACAAAATAGAAAATTTCGAAGACATCAACAGGTTTCTAGAGACATATGAATTGCCTAAACTGAACGAGGAGGACATACACAATTTAAATAGACCAATTTCAAGTAATGAAATAGAAGAAGTCATCAAAAGCCTTCCAACAAAGAAAAGTCCAGGACCAGATGGGTTCTCAGCCGAGTTCTACAAAACTTTTAAAGAAGAACTCATTCCAATACTACTCAAAGTATTCCAGAAAATAGAAGAGGAGGGAACTCTCCCAAACTCATTCTATGAAGCCAATATTACCCTGATTCCTAAACCAGACAGAGACACATCGAGGAAAGAAAATTTCAGACCAATATCCTTAATGAACATCGACGCAAAAATTCTCAACAAAATTTTAGCAAATCGCATACAAAAACATATTAAAAAGATAGTGCACCATGATCAAGTGGGTTTCATCCCAGGGATGCAAGGTTGGTTCAACATCAGAAAATCAATAAATGTCATTCACCATATCAATAGACTTAAAGTCAAGAATCACATGATTATTTTGATAGATGCAGAAAAAGCATTTGATAAAATACAGCACCCCTTCATGCTCAAAACACTAGAAAAAATAGGGATAGTGGGAACATTCCTTAACATTGTAAAGGCCATCTACGCTAAACCCATGGCTAATATCATTCTAAATGGTGAAAAACTGAAAGCATTCCCTCTAAAAACTGGAACAAGGCAGGGATGCCCTCTTTCACCACTTCTATTCAATATCGTCCTTGAAACTCTAGCCAGAGCAATTAGACAGACCAAAGAAATTAAAGGGATACGAATAGGAAAAGAAGAACTCAAACTATCCCTATTTGCTGATGATATGATGGTATACTTAGAGGAACCAGGAAATTCCACCAGAAAACTTTTAGATCTCATAAGTGAATTCAGTAAAGTAGCGGGATATAAGATCAATGCACATAAATCGAAGGCATTTTTATATATAAGCGATGAATCTTCAGAAAGAGAAATTAGGAAAACTACCCCATTCACAATAGCTTCGAAAAAAATAAAGTATTTGGGAATCAATCTCACAAAAGAGGTGAAAGACCTCTACAATGAGAACTACAGAACACTAAAGAAAGAAATTCAAGAAAACCTTAGAAGATGGAAAGATCTCCCATGTTCTTGGATAGGAAGAATTAATATTGTCAAAATGGCCATACTACCAAAAGTGCTATACAGATTCAATGCAATTCCAATTAAAATCCCAATGATGTACCTTACAGAAATAGAGCAAGCAATTATGAAATTCATCTGGAAGAATAAAAAACCCAGAATAGCTAAAGCAATCCTTGGCAGAAAGAGTGAAGCAGGGGGTATCGCAATACCAGATCTTCAACTCTACTACAAAGCAATAGTAACAAAAACGGCATGGTATTGGTACCAAAATAGAAAGGTGGATCAATGGTACAGAATAGAGGACACGGACACAAACCCAAATAAATACAATTTTCTCATACTAGACAAAGGGGCCAAAAATATGCAATGGAGAAAAGATAGCCTCTTCAACAAATGGTGCTGGGAGAATTGGAAATCCATATGCAACAGAATGAAACTAAACCCATATCTCTCACCATGCACGAAAGTAAACTCAAAATGGATTAAGGATCTCGGAATCAGACCAGAGAACTTGCATCTTATAGAAGAAAACGTAGGTCCAGAGCTTCAACATGTCGGCTTAGGACCAGAATTCCTCAACAGGACTCCCATAGCACAAGAAATAAAAGCAAGAATTAATAACTGGGATAGATTCAAACTAAAAAGCTTTCTCTCAGCAAAGGAAACTATCAGCAATGCAAAGAAAGAGCCTACAGAGTGGGAGAAAATCTTTGCCAATCATACTTCAGATAGAGCGCTAATCTCCAGAATCTATAAAGAACTCAAAAAACTCTACACCAAGAATGTAAATAATCCAATCGACAAATGGGCTAAGGAAATGAATAGACACTTCACAGAAGAAGATATACAAGCAATCAACAAACATATGGAAAAATGTTCACCATCTCTAGTAATAAGAGAAATGCAAATCAAAACCACCCTAAGATTCCATCTCACCCCAATTAGAATGGCAATTATCACGAATACAAGCAACAACAGGTGTTGGCGAGGATGTGGGGAGAAAGGTACACTCTTACATTGCTGGTGGGGCTGCAAATTAGTGCAGCCACTCTGGAAAGCAGTGTGGAGATTCCTTAGAAAACTTGGAATGGAAACACCATTTGACCCAGCTATCCCACTCCTTGGCCTATACCCAAAGGACTTAAAATCAGCATATTACAGAGATACAGCCACATCAATGTTCATAGCTGCTCAGTTCACAATAGCCAGATTGTGGAACCAACCTAGATGTCCTTCAATTGATGAATGGATAAAGAAAATGTGGTATATATATACAATGGAATATTACTCAGCCATAAAGAACGATAAAATTATGGCATTTGCAGGCAAATGGATGAAACTGGAGAATATCATGCTAAGTGAGATAAGCCAATCTCAAAAAACCAAAGGAAGAATGATATCGCTAATAAGCGGATGATGACACATAATGGGGGGTGGGAAGGGTTAGTGTTGGGGTTGGAGTTGGGTTTAGGGAGGGGGGCAGGAATGGAGGAAGGAAGCCTCTTGTACTTGGTTTTCCATTTCATTCTTCAGATTTGGGAAATTTTCTGTTATTATTTCATTGAATAGATTGTTCATTCCTTTGGTTTGTTTCTCTAAGCCTTCCTCAATCCCAATAATTCTTAAATTTGGCCTTTTCATGATATCCCATAATTCTTGTAGATTCTGTTCATGATTTCTTACCATCTTTTCTGTTTGGCCAACTTTGCTTTCAAGATTAAATAATTTGTCTTCAATGTCTGAGGTTCTGTCTTCCAGGTGTTCTATCCTATTAGTTATGCTTTCTATGGAGTTTTTAACTTGGTTTATTGTTTCCTTCATTTCAAGTATTTCAGTTTGTTTTTTTTTTCAGTATCTCTAACTCTTTATTGAAATGATCTCTTGCTTCCCGTATTTGGTCTTTTAACTGTTGATTGGTGCGATCATGTAATGCCTGCATTTGCTCTTTCATCTCCTCCTTCAATGCCTGCATTTGCTCTTTCATCTCCTCATTAGCTTCCCTGATTGTTTTAATTACGTACATTCTGAACTCCCTTTCTGACATTTCTTCTGCTATGCTGTCATTGGGTTTTATTGATGTAGTATCTAGGTTTGTTTGGGACATTTTCTTCCCTTGTTTTCTCATATTGGTCAGTTGTCAGTGGGACCCTAAGATATTGCAGTTTTCCGCTATTGGCTTATAGTGTCCCTGTAGATTTCCAGTGTATCACCTCCCAGCCTTCAGTAGCCTGATGTCTTGGAGGAATCTGATAAAGCAGCGCATCCGAAGAAAACTGCCCCTAGCCCCCTACTGGTTCCACGATTTGGAACTGGCTCTGTGCGGAAATGCTCTCACTGTGGGCCTGCACCGTGCAGCTGGCCGTGTGGGAGGAGCCCACTGCCGGAGTGTGGAAGGCTACCTTGGGAAGACTCTAGCTGCCCTGCCCGGCTCCAATAAGCCACCTCTATCTGAGCCTGCCACCCGGGTCGAGCTTCACCCAGTGGGCAGACTCACCCGTGGCTCTATTTCAGTCCGAGTCTCTCACTGCCTCCCCTTCTTAACTCCTGGGTTCTGGAGCGACTGGGGGTGCAGTCTCCCTCTAGGCCACCATCTTGGATCGCCCCGTGAAGAGAGCCTGCAGCCGGAGTGGGCAGAGCCGCCTGAAGAGGTCTCTGGCTGCCCTGCCCTGATCCCAGAGGCTGCTTGCGGATCGAGGCTCTCCGTTGGTTCGGGGGCTTGTGGCTGGTTCTATGTAGAAAGTCTCTCACTGGGCGGTCAGCTCTGAGAAACTAGCCTTGAACGGCACCTCCCACCACAGGGGTCCAGACTACTTGGGGAAGTCTCTGGCTGCCCTATCTGGTCCCTGAATCTGCTTGCGTGCCGGAGTACGCTGCGATGCGCTGGCTCCGGGACTCGGAGCTTGTTCTGGTCAGAAAGGCTCTCACTAGCAGGCCAGTTCCGTTCCGAGAACCTGGAGAAGCTGGCTGTGTGGGCGGGGCCCACCGCCAGAGTGCGCAGGGCTGCCTGTGGATGACTCTAGCTGCCCTGCCCGGCTCCGATAAGCCACCTCTATCTGGGCCTGCCACCCGGGCCGCGCTTTACCCAGTGGGCAGACTCACCCGTGGCTCTATTTCAGTCCGAGTCTCTCAATGCCTCCCCTTCTTAACTCCTGGGTTCTGGAGCGACAGGGGGTACAGTCTCCCTCTAGGCCGCCATCTTGGATCGCCCTTAGAAATTTCTTTAAAAATGGTGAGAGAGTAAAATGTTCATCATTTAACAATTGGTGAATTAAGTAAATAGCATTCTCTGCCTTCTTTTTTGAAATTTTCTGTACATTTGGAAATTCTCAAAGTAAAAAAGGATATGCCATTAATTTTTTTTATTATTTATTCATTTTTTAATTTTTTACAGACTAAATTTTGATTCATTGTACAAAAATGGGGTACATCATTTTTTCCCATGGTTGTACATGATAAGAGATTCACATCTTTCCTGTAATCATACATGCACATACGGTAATGATGTCTGCCTCATTCCACCACTTTTTAGACCACCCTCTCTCATTCCCTTCTACATAATTCAAAGTTCCTCCATTCTTCTCTCACTCCCCACACTCCCCACCCCCATTAATTATCATTCTCCACTTATCGGGGAAAACATTCAGCCTTGGTTTTTTGGGATTGGTTTATTTCACTGAGCTTGATATTCTCCTATTCCATCTGTTCATTTGCAAATGCCATAATATTACTATTCTTTTTTTAAATTTATTTTTTTTCATGCTAAGTGAGATATTATTCTTTATGGCTGAATAATATTTCATTCTGTATATATACCACAGTTTCTTTATTCATTCATCTGTTGAAGGGCTTCTAGGTTGGTTCCACAAACTAGCTATTGTGAACTGAGCTGCTGTGAACATTGATGTGGCTGTGTTACTGTAGTATGCTGATTTTAAGTCCTTTGGGTATAAACCAAGGAGTGGGATGACTGGGTCAAAAGGTGGGTCCATTCCAAGTTTTCTGAGATTCTCCACACTGCTTTCCAGAGTGGCTGCATCAGTTTGCTACAACACCACCAAAGTAAAAGTGTGCCTTCTTCCCCACACTCATGCCAACATCTATTATAGCTTTTGTTCTTGATAATAGCCATTCTAATTGGAGTAAGATGAAATCTTAGAGTTTTTTATATGCATTTTTCTAATTACCAGAGATTTTGAACAATTTTCATACTTTTTTTATTTTTATTGTAAACAAATGGGATGCATGTTGTTTCTCTGGTTGTACATGAAGTAAAGGCATACCATTTGTGTAATCATACATTTACCTAGGGTAACAGGTTATGACTCATTCTGTTATGTTTTTCCTTCCCCTCACCCCTCATACCCCTCTTTTCCCTCCTTCCTCCATTCTTGCCCCCTCCAACCCCCCTTTATGTGTCATCATCCACTTATCAGCGAGATCATTCATCCTTCAGTTTTTTGAGATTGGCTTATCTCACTTAGCATGATATTCCCAATTTCATCCATTTGCCTGCAAATGCAAAAATTTTATTACTATTTATGGCTGAGTAATATTCCATTGTATGTATATATATACATACAATGGGCTTTGAGATGTAATGTTAGGTCATTTAGTTGTTGACTTTTTATTTTTTAATGTATGAGCTCAATGCAATGAACTTTCCTCTTAGTACTGCTTTCAGAGTGTCCCAGAGATTTTAATATGTTTTGCTATTGTTCTCATTTACCTCTAAGAATTTTTTATATCTTCTCTGATGTCTTCTGATTCATTGCATCATTCAATAGCATATTGAATGATGCAATATGCTATTATTATTTAGTTTCCAGGTGTAGTAATAGTTTTTGTTTGTTATTTTATTATTCATTTCTAATTGCATTCCATTATGGTCTGATAGGATACAAGGTAGTATCTCTATTTTTTTGTGTGTTTACTAGTGGCTTCTTTGTGGCATAGCATATGGTCTATTTTGGAGAAGGATCCATGAGCTGCTAAGAAGAAAGTATATTCACTCGATAATGGGTGAAATACTCTTAAATGTTCATTAAATCTATACCATTGATTGTATTATTTAGTTCTATAGATTCTTTTTTCACTTTTTGCTTGGAGGATCTGTCCACTGCTGAGAACAGTGTGCTAAGGTCCCCCACTATTATTGTGTTTTGGTCTATTTGATTCTTAAAATTGAGAAGGATTTTTTTGATGTACATGGATGAGCCACTGTTTGGGGCATAGATATTTATGATTGTTACGTCTTGCTGATTTATGCTTCCCTTAAGCAGTATGAAATGTCCTTCTTTATCCCTTCTGACAGACCTATGTCCGAAGTCCACTTTATCTGATATGAGGATGGAGACCCCTGCTTTTTTACTGAATCCATTTGCATCTTATGATTTTTCCCATCCTTTCCCTTTTAGTCTGTGAATGTCTTTTTTTATGAGATGAGTCTCTTGAAGGCAGCATAATGTTGGGTCTTTCTTTTTCACCTGATCTGCCAGTCTATCTTTTGATTATTGAATTTAGGTCATTAACATTCAGGGTTATTATTGTAATATGTTTTGTATTCCTGGTCATTTTGGCTTATTTTTGGTTTTTAACTTGACTTGGTTTCTCCTTTGACTGGCTTTTCCTTTAGAATAGTTCCTCCATTTTGCTGACTTGTATTGTTGTTTTTCACTTCCTCCTCATGAAATATTTTGCTGAGAATGTTCCATAGTGCAGGTTGTTTATTTGTAAATTGTTTTAACTTTTGTTTATGGTGGAAAGATTTTATTTCAGCATCAAATCTGAAGGTTAGTTTTACTGGGTATAGGATTTTTGGTTGACATCTGTGTTCTTTCAGAGTTTGACATATATTGTTCCAGGACTTTCTTGCTTTTAGGGTCTGAGCTAAGAAATCAGCTAATATCTGTATTGGTTTCCCCTTCTAAGTAATCTGACTCTTTTCTCTTGCAGCCTTTGAAATCCTATCTTTATCTCATATGTGTTTTCATTATAATGTGACTTGGTGTGGATCTGTTGTAATTTTGTGCACCTGGTTTTCTATAAGCCTCCTGTATTAAATCTTCCATTTCATTTTTCAAATTTGGGAAATTTTCTGATATTATTTTGTTGAACAGGTTGTTCATTCCTTTGATTTGCCCTTCTCAATTTCAGTAATTCATATATCTGGTCTTTTCATGATATCCCATAATTTTGGTGGATCCATACATAATTTCTTAATACCTCCACAATTTAGTCAACTTTATTTTTAAGATTAAATATTTTGTCTTCATTATCTGAGATTCTATCTTCCATGAGATCTATTCTCTTGGTGATCTTTCTATTGAGTTTTTATTTGGTTTATTTTTTCTTTTATTTGAAGTATTTCTGTTTAGGTTTTTTTTTTTTTTTTGGCATAATCTCTATCCCTTTATTTAAGTGTTCTTTTGCTTCCTACATTTGCTCTTTTAACTGGAATGATCATGCTGTGCCTGCATTTGCTCTCTTATCTCATCTTTTGCTCCATGGAGCATTTTAATTATGCAGATTTTAAACTCTTTTTCTGTCATTTCTACTGCCATTCTGTCATTGGATTCTATCAAATAGCATCTTGGTTTCTTATGGACACTTTCTCTCTCTGTTTTTTCATATTGTTTCTGTATATTCCCCTCTAACAGTGAAGATCTGAGGTATTGAAGTCCCCTGCAGGCTAATTATGACCCTGAAGTTTTCCAGTACCTCTCCTTTGAAAGGGAGATCAATATTAGTAACACCCAATACAGAGGAAATTCAGCCCTGAACAGATAGCCCCTATAAAGGCTTAATATTTCTGTCATAAACAGGAAGATTGATCATTCTTTACAGATTTGTAGTTGTGAGTGAAGAAGATGGGGAAGGGTGTAGAATGTAAGTGCGTGAATAGAGGTACTCATCAAAGGGCCTCAAGTCTCTTGTAGGTGTCTCAGGAAGGGAGCTTCCCTTCCAATGATGATGGCCACAACCTCAAGAATAATTCAAAATGCCTGAACCAGTCTCCAAAGAAGTTGGGGAGTCCCAGCGAGGGCAGGCTGAGTCAGCACAGTAGGGGGCGGGCAGGTGGGCTCAGTGTCCAGAGTCCATCCAGAGTGGGGTGAGCGAGTGGGCTCCTGAATGCTTTTTAATAAATGAGTTTTGGGAAGACTAAGTAGTTTTATAGGTATATTTTAGTTTTTTTCTGTTTTAATATTTATTATTAACTATTTAAACTTTTTAAAATTTATTCTCACTTGTCTGTTTCCATTGACTCTTTCTCTCTTTATCTGCTAATGGTAAATTTATGTTGTTCTCTTTTTCACACTTCCTTTAATTTTTTACTTCTACCATTTCTCCTCTTTTCTCATACTCCTCACATCTTAAATCACCTCTGTTCTCTCCCCATTCACCATTGAAATTATAAACCATTTCTCAAACTAAATGTTTTTGTCATATGCAAAAAATGTGCCTAACATTTGTTTTTATTGTGACAACACTGTAGCTATCACAACAGAAATTATTTGGGTTAATGCTGTAATTTTTTATTCCTTCCTGTTATTCTTTCTCTCCCCCAAAAGAATGATGTACTGGAAACTTTCTGGGACACTAAAGGCTACATAGTAGATAATCTACTGCCTCAGATTTATACCACTAGATAGGTAGACAGAAAAACAAATTGAAAAAGCAAGGTAATAAATTTCCCTAAACAAATCAAAATACATCAATAACAGAATCCATCAATACCATGGTGGAAGAAATGTCAGAGAAGGAGTTTTGAATGTGCTTAGTTAATCTAATCTGCCAGGTAAGGATGATGTAAGGAGTGAAATCTGAGAGGAAATACAAGAAATGAAAGATCACATCAATATAGAGATAGAGATTCTCAAATAAAAAGTCAAGCAGAAATCCTAAAAATGAAGGAACAAATGAAAAAAATAAAAAATACAATGGGAAGCATGAACAAATGACTGGACCACTGAAAGAACATAGTTTCAGGCAATGAGCACAAAATCCATTATCTTAAAAATAAACTTGATGATGGAAAAAATATGTAAATGACCATGAACAGAATTTCCAAGGTATATGGGAAAACATGAAAAATCCAAATTCAAGATTGATTGTTTTAGATAAGGGTTCTGAGAAACAAAACAATGAGCTGCACAATTTTCCAATGAAATAATACCACAAAATATCCCAAACCTAAAGAATGAAAATGGAAATCTGATATAGGAAAATGATATAGGAGGCTTATAAGACCCCAAATGTCCAAAATTACAACAGACCCAAACCAAGGCACATTATTATGAGAATAGCTAACATGTAGAATAAGGATAGAATATGAAAGCTGCCAGAGAAAAATGACAGGTCATGGTAGAGATACACCAATCCATATCTGAGCTGATTTCTCAGCTAGAAGGTCATGAAATTATAGATATCAAGTGATGAAATAAAATTTATGCCCGCCAGGAATACTCTACCCAGCAAAATTAAGCTTCAGATTTGAAGATAAAATAAAAATTTTCCATTAAAATTTTACTGCAATGTGGTAAATAACTAGCTAAATATTGGAAACTTGTATCACAATCATGGATTGGAATCTTTAATATTTCAAAGTAGTTTCTCTCCAAATTTGGTGAGAGTTACAATGCAACATCAAGCATACAATGACAATCTGGGGAGAAATTGATATGCTGATTCTAAATTACCTGTACTAGATCTATCTACAAGATAGCCAAGATATTTTTAAATGAATGAAGAAGTAAGGAAATGTTTTTTGATGTAGGATGGAAAGTCTGATTTTCAATCATTATTAAGGCTGTGGGAAAGAGCAAACAAGACAATCATTGATAGAAAAGTAGCCAAAAATGTAGTTCCAGTTACTGGGAAGTTTAGCTAGTGATTTTAGTCGATGTGGTGTGTATGCATCCTTATTTGAAAATGTTAAAAAAATACACTTGAATTAAATTTCAAATCAGAGACTGTAACATTTTTGTAAAGTAATGTAATAATCGTTGAGTTCCCAATATAAGAAAAACCCTGAGATTCATCAACCATAGAGTCAATGTGTGAATATAACAATAAGAGAAGAAATACACACCAAAGAGGAGGATGGAAGCAGAAGTAGAATTCTGGGAGAACATATTTCACCAAATACATCTGCATCTGATAAAGTATATGCAAAATAATGTGGTCAGGGGCTGGGGATATAACTCAGTTGGTAGAATGCTTGCCTCACAACCATGAGGGCCTGGATTCAATCCCAAGCATCAAAAAAACAACAACAACAAAAAAAATCCAAAATAATGTGGTCAATTATTTGCAAAAATGCTCCCACAGTAATTCACATCTCTCAAAATCCAAACTCTTTCCTATGTGAATTTGCAGCTTCTTTCACTAAGACAGAGTGTCTATTTCCCCACCTCCAAAGTCTTACATGGATCCAATAATGTGTATTGGCCATTAGAACTTAGCAGAAACTGTGATGTGCCCATTATAAGTCTAGGGACCAGAAGACTTTGCAAGAACCGATTCAATAGATGGGGACAGTGATATGTGATGAGCTCAAACATGGGTCATCAGTTGATGCTTGTAGAGTTCTATGTAGAGAAACTCAGACACCCCAGACAACAGAGCAAGCAGGACTGAAGCAGAGGGATCACACTGTTCTGCAGATGCATATGCAAGTTCATTACAAATACATGAGAAGTCAGAGAAGTTGGAAGACATTCAGTGAGTTCGGAGTGAGCCATGGCAAAGAGCCAAACCAAAGAATCATGAAAGAAAAAAACGTTCTCTGTACTTACCTCAACATTGGGGATGGTCTTTTTTGCAACTGCTCTATGTAATCATTCAAAAAAGTTCAACCTACTTGAAAATAAAAAGGTAAGCAAGTCATTTAAATGTCAACTTATAAACGGAGAGTTGACAATTGAAAAATTTTAAAAAGAAGAAATATGTAAATATTTTTATATATTTAGGATTTGGGGAAATATAAAATAAAATCATAATGTGTAGATTAAAAATCACCCAATACAAATTTTTACTTCAGAAAATAAGAAAGACCAAATGATAAGATCTCACTTGCACAGGGTTACACAATAATGACTGGCAATGATGAAAACCAAATTTCTGTGCTTTATGCAACACTAATTCTATCTAACTAAACTACTTTCCCACTGTGGAGTAAAAGAAAACACTTCTACAAGCACCTGAAATCTTTGATGCAGAGGACATGCTGAGGATATTGACTTGGCACAAAAATGTCCTTATATGATTCAAAGAAGCACCCATGTGATGGATATTGTGTAAGAACCCCAATGCCCACAGCTTCCTCTGTACCTGAATGAGGAGGGTAATCAGGACTGGGGATTGCTTGTGCTTTTTTGTCAAGGCACCAAGAACTGGATCACCCAAGATAATTGGAGAGCTCTGATCAACTGTAGAAGGAAAGTCAGATGCCGAAGTCCTGAGATCAAGATAGTTAGGAGGATTTTATTTATTTCTCCTTGTTGGTAGGTGTAGTTTACTGGGGGGTTGAATCCAAAAGCATTTTACCACAGAGTCATATACCTAATCCTTTTTATTTTTATTTTTGAGACAATATCTCACTATGTTTCTGAGGCTAGCCTCAAGTGTGCAGTCTTCCTGCCTCAGCATTCTGAGTCAAAGGGATTACAGGCAAGCAGCACTGAACCCACTTGCAAAAAAAAAAAACTCAGGTCTGTTTGGACCACTCTAAATATGGATCTCCAAATGCAGACCCCTGAAACAGCAGCATCAGTATCTTCTGGGATTTTTCTCAGAAATGAAATTCTCCCCTCTCCCAGGGTCAGTTGGACTGGTCTTCTGAAATCTGAGTTAAATAGTTCAACAAAAATGGAATTTTAGTTAAACTCCCTGATGTTCTCGTTACCATTGTTTGGCTCCTTGAGTTCCAAGAGCTCTATAAGTAAGCAGAGCAATGTTTTTGGATTTGAAGATGTCCAAAAGTTTTCCCTGGTTGTGATAAACTTGATATTCTACCTGCAGTGATAGAAGATATTGGATTCTACTAAATGGGAATACTAAAATGATAACACAATGTAAACTAAAAGAAACTAAGTTTTTATAAAAGAGATTCAAAATGAACCTCAAATTGTGCCATAAATCAACAATTTGGTCAAAAACTAATGAGGACAAATTTGAAATACATTTGGTAGGTTCTCTACGTAACATTTGGGTACATTTGTTCATAAAATATTTAAACTGGATTCCAGAACACAGGGAGCTTAGAATAATTCCCCCAAACATAATCTGTAAGAACAAGTTCAAATTACAACCAGCCAGTGTGGGCAAAAGTGACAGATGAAAATCTCCCTTTAGAGAGGCAAGAACTTGCAGAATGAAGACTTGGAAATCAGATGGAATCCTGCTATCAGTCAACACTCAAGAGGTGAACCTGGACAGGTCTCTGAAAAATTCCATAAAACTCCCAACTAAACTGAAAGGTGAGGTGGGCCTACCATTCCTCTCTTCTCTGTGAAGATTCACTCTCTCATTAGGGGAATTCACCTTTTTCCCTTTCTTATCCTTTCTAATAAACTCATTCCTTTAACTCTGAGCAAAATGTCTGAAATTTTTCTAGTGTGATGCAAAAGCCAGTAACTGAGGAACATTTTACCTACCTTGGCTTCTCCTCAGGTGCTTGGTCTGCAAGAAGGAATTCAAATCTAAATCCTAACTGACTGAAAATGGGAATTTAAACCAAGTTAATTGATATAATAAGACACTTTGAGGAGAAAAATTCCTGGTTCAATATCATGTGGAAAAGCATTAGGTAAACATTATGTATGAAATGACCAAGAGCAACATGTGAACCTGAGTGTCATCTGGGAAAAGGAGAAGAACTCTAAAAGGTATTTCAGAAAAGCAATGTCAAATTTGAACACAGACTAGATTTACATGATGTAAGAAACTTATGAAAAACTTCAGATATAGTAATGAAAATGTGCTATGTGAGAGATCATGTTCATTCCTGGGATATCCCTGAGATGTCTAAAAGAGAATGGTCTAGACTACAATTAACTTTAAAGAGATTTAGTAAAATATTACACATAGGTATGCAGATAAAACCCCATAAATAAACATATCACAGTAATCCCAAAAATCAACCACTCTCGATACAGTGTGGAAATATGGATGGCCTGTATCATTCTCTCATTTTTTTTGTATGTTTGAAAATTCCACATTAAAAATTTGGAGTAAAATTAATACTAAAAATATTTTCAATGTCTAACATTTGTATTAGAAATTTTTAGAGCTCAATCAATGTATATTAATTCATTAATTTGATAAGCTGTGTTTCAACCAGAAACCCATTTCTCCATGACTTAAAATTGTCGAAAAGTAAGTTGAAGCACAGAACCAGGCACAGAATAGATGGGATTATGGGGTAGACATCATATCAGAAACCACAGAAACTATGTGAGAAAGACTCACACCCAAGGCCAAGTACATAATCAATTACATACACACATGAGTTCCTCACAGTCATTTAACTTTTAAGCTCTGCTTTACCCTTCCTGTTAACTGTTCCTCTGGGTCCAGACAACTGACAAAAAGAGAACAGGAGGACTCAGGCACCCAACCTCCACACATACCCTGATTACTGATCTTCCCCTGTTTTCACTTCTTTTGGCTCACTGCCCATTCTTGTGGACTTGCCTTCTTTCCTACACATGATTCACTCCAAGAACATTCACCCATCCAGTCTCTGGTCCATCATTGCTCAAGTACAAGCTCTCCTTGCCCATGAAGTCAGATGAACAACAACTCTCTTCCTTGATCAACTTTACAACTTGAAATCTTCAACTTTACCAGAGTCCTCCATAAATTGGGCATTAAGATCTGTCCCTCATTGTCACTAAGGCTTCACCCTTCAGAGATACAACAGATACTCCTCCATATCCTCCAGCACATTGATACTAAACTTAGATACTTCTGTTCCACAAAGGCAAAAGCACTGGGGGTGAAATGGACACCTAGAAGTTGTGCAGAAACAAGGAAATGAATAAGAGATGCTGATGACACTCAGAGATCTCACCTGGTTGCAGACTGGCTTATACCTGAAGCCTAGTTTATTCTGGATCCTCTTCGCCTGCCTGCACTTAAAATAGGAGGCCCCAAAAACTTGGCCAATCCTGCATCCTTACACTTCTCCATGGCCTTGGAGGAAGGAGTTTTGAAGAATCATTTCTGCAAACAAATGTGTCAATATAAAAGCAAAATAGATCTTCTACAAGGAACACTGTCAAGAAATGACAAAAGAGCTGGCTAAATTGTTGTTGAAAAGAGAAAAATTGTAAGATTATAGGGCAAGATATTGAGAACCAGAAGAAAGAATTCCTGTGTCCTATTTAGAAGAGACGCAAACCAAAAAAAAATTTTTTTCACAATATTTTCAATGACATAATATCAGAAAATTTCTCAAACCTAAAGAATAAAATGGAAAATCAAATACAGGAGGCTTATAAGACCCCAAATGTAGAAAATTACAGCAGACCCACACCAAGGCATGCTATAAGAAAAATGACTAAAACACAGAATAAGGTTATATCATAAAGACCATGAGAGAGAAAAAAAAGCAAATTATGTACAGGGGAAAATCAATTTGAATCTCAACTGTTTTGCCAACCCAGACCCTCAAGTCTCAGAAGTCATGGAACAACATTTTTTCAAGCTCTGAAAGATAATGGATGCCAACCAAGAATTTTATATCCAGAAAAATTGTTTCAGATTTGAATTTGAAATAAATATCTTCCATGATAAACAAAACTTAAAAGAGTTCACAATTAGATAGCCTGCATTATGAAATATTCTCAACAAAATATTCCACGAGGATGAAGTGAAAAAAAAGGTAAAAACCAGCAAAGGGAGGAACTATGCTAAAGGAAAATTTAAAAAAACAAATTAAATCAAGTCAAAAGCCAGAAATAAACCAAAATGACTGGGAATACAAGTCATATTCCAGTAATACTTTTGAATATTAATGAACTAAACTCATAAGTTAAAAGACATAAACTTGCAGATTGGATTAAAAAACAAGATCCAACAATATGCCATCCCCAAGAGACTCACGTCATGGGCAAAGACATCCACAGACTGAAGGTGAAAGAATGGTAAAAAATGTATCCCTCATATGGACTGTGTAAACAAGCAGGGGTTTCCATCCTCATGTCAGATAAAGTGATCTCAAGCCAAAGTTAATGAGGAAGGACAAAGAATGTAATTTCATTCTACTGAAGGTAATGATACAAAAATAAGACATTCTAAATATTTATGCTCCAAACAATGCAGAATTTATGTATGTCAATCAAATCCTTCTCAGTTTCAAGAAAAAAAAAATAGACCATAAAAAGATAATACTGGGTGACTTTAACACACCTCTCTCACTACTGGACAGGTCTTCTAAACAAAAACTAAATAAAGAAACTATAGAACTAAATAATATGATCAATAATTTAGACTTAATGGATGTATATAGAAAATTTCATCCAAGGACAAGTAAATAAACTTTTACCTCAGCAGCACATGGATCCTTTTCTAAAATAGACCATATCTTGTGTCACAAAGCAAAAAAATACAAAAAGAATGGAGATAATTACCCTGTGTTTTATTAGATCATAATGGTTGAATTTACAAATCAATGATAAAATAAAAAATAGAAGCTACTCTAACACATGGAGACTAAATTATGCACTATTGAGTACTGAATAAGTAGGAGAAGAAATCAAGGATAAAATGAAAAAATTCTTAGAAGAAAATAAGAGTACCAATACAATGCACCAAAATCTCTGGGACACTGTGAAGGCACAGAGGAAAGTTTATTGCATTGAGTTCATTTATTAAAAGAATAAAAAGTCAATAAATGAATGACCTAAAATTACATATCAAAGCCCTAAAAAAAGAACCAATCAACAACAAAAATAGTAGGAGATAGAAAATAGTTAAAATCAGAGATAAAATCAATAAAATTGAACAAAAGAAACAAATGAAATAAATTGACAAAAGAAAAAGTTAATTCATTGAAAAAAGAATCTATAAAATTGATAAACTCCTAGCAACATTAACAATGAGAAAAAGGGAGAAAACCCAAATTACTAAAATATTTGTTGAAAAACAAAATATGACAAAAGACACAAATTAAATACAGGAGGTAATCAGAAAAAGTATAAAAATTTATAATGAAATAAAATAGAAAATACTGAAGACATTGACAAATTTCTAGAGGCATGTGACCTAGCTAAAATGAATCTGGAGGGCATACACAATATAAACAGAATTATTTCAAGTAATGAAATAGAAAACACTATTAATAGTCTACCAATTAACAAAAGCCAGGACCAGATGAATTATAGCCAAGTTCTAGAAGAACTTCAGAAAAATTAACACGAATACTCCTTAAATTATTTCATGAAATAGAAAAGAAGGGAACCCTTACAAACTCATTCTATGAGGCTAATATCATACTGATAAAAAGAAGACAAAAATATATCAAGGAAAGAAGAATCAAGACCAATATCTGTGATGAACATAGATGGAAAAATTCTCAACAAAATTCTGGCAACTTGCATACAAAAACATATACAAAAGATAGTGCACCACAATCAAATAGGGTTCATCCCAGGGATGCGGGTTGTTTCAACATATGGAACATATGGAAATCAATAAACGTAATTCATTATACCAATAGACTTAAAGACGAGAATTATAAGATCATCTTCATAGATGCAGAAAAAGCTTTTGACAAAATGCCACACCTCTTCATGTTCAAAACACTAGAAAATCTAGGAAGAGTGGGAAAATATCTCAACATCATAAAAACCATATATGCTAAATCCAAGGCCAACATTATCTAGATGGAGAAAAATTGAAAGCATGCCCTCTAAAAACTGGAACAAGACAAGGATGCCCTCTTTCACCACTTCTATTCAATATCATCATTGAAACTGTAGCCAGAGCAATTAGAAGAAAGAAATTAAAGGTATACAAATAGGTAAAGTAGAACTTCAGTTATCACTATTTGCCAATGATATAATTCTCTATTTGGAAGATCCAAAATATTCCACCCAGAATCTTCTAGAACAAAGTAATGAGTTCAGCAAAGTAGTGGGATATAAAATCAATGTCCATAAATCAAACACTATCCTATACATCAGTAATGAGTAACCTGAAAGAGAAATAAAGAACATGATTCTATGCACAATCACCACAAAAATTAATGTAAAATACTTGGGAATCAATCTCACAAAAGTGGTAAAAGACCTCTAAAATGAAAACCACAGAACACCAAAAAAAAAAAAAAAAAAAGAATTGAAGAACACCTTAAAAGATGAAAAGACCTCCCAAGTTCCTGGTTAGGGGGAATTAATATAGTCAAAATGGTCATATGACCAAAAGCATTATACAAATTGAATGCAATTCCTGTTAAAATCCCAATGACATTTTCATACAACTAGAGAAAGCAATCATGAAATTTATTTGGAAAAATAAGAGACCCAGAATACACAAAGTAATCTTTAACAGGAAAAGTGAATCAGTAGGCATCACAATATCAGATGTCAAACTATACTTCATAAAGTAATAAAAACAGCAAGGTACTGGCACCAAAACAGACATGTAGACCAATGGTACAGAATAGAAGACACAGAGACACACCCACATAAATACATGTATCTCATACTAGACAAAGGTGCCAAAAACATTCACTGGAGAAAAGATACTATTTGACAAATGGTGCTGGATAAAATGGAAAGCCACATGCAACAAAATGAAATTAAACTCTTATCTCTCACCCTGCATGAAATACAACTCATTGTGGATCAAATGCTTAAGCACTAGAACAGAGACCGTGTGAATACTAGAAGAAAAAGTAGGCCCAAATCTTCACTATGTCAGCCTAGGACCTGACTTCCATAACAAACCCCCTAACATGCAAAAAGTTAAATCAAGAATCAATAAATGGGAATTTTCTTCTCAGCCAAAGAAACAATCAATAATGTGAAGAAAGAGTCTACAGAATGCAAGAAAATCTTTACCACATGCACCTTAGATAAAGCAATAATGTCTAGGATATATTTTTAAAAACTCAAAAAAAATTAACACCAGGAAAAAAAACAAATAATCAATAAATGGGCTAAGGAACTAAACAATTCACAGACGAAGATACAAAATTGATCAAGCAAATATAAGAAAAATGTTCAACATCTCTAGCAATTAGAAAAATGCAAATCAAAATGACTCTAAGATTTCATGTCATTCCAATCATACTGGCAATTATCAAGAGTACAAGCAACAATAAATGTTGGTGAGGATGTGGGGAAAAAGGTACGCTCATACATTGTCCACTGGAATGTAAATTGGTACAACCATTATGTAAAGCATTACGGAGATTCCTCAGAAAACTTGGAATGGAACCACCATTTGACCCAGTTATCACACTCCTTGGTTTATCCCCATAGGACTTAAAAATCAAAATACTACAGTGACACAACCACAACAATGTATATAGCAGTACAATTCACAATAACTAAACTATGAAACAAAACTAGATGCCCTTCACCAGATGAATGGATAAAGACATATATGTATGTATGTACCTATATGACATATGTGTATGTGTATATATATATGATAGAATATTACTCAGCTTTTAAAGAAGAATGAAATTCTGTCATTAGCTGGTAAATGGATAAAGTTAGAGAATATCATGCTAAGTGAAATAGGTCAAACCCAGAAAACCAAAGGCCGAATGTATTCTGATATTTGGATGCTAATTCACAATAAGTGGGTGGGGGATAGGTAAGAAAAGAGTTACTTTGTATTACTTTATATTACATAGAGGGGAGTGAAGGGAGGGGAAGAGGAATGGGGGAAGGAGTGATAGCACAGTGAATTAGACATTATTATTTAATATACATATATGACTGCATGACTGGGGTGATTCTGAAATATGTATACTCAGAAAAATTAGTGATTACACTTCATTTATTTATAGTCTATCAAATGTGTCCATGCATTCTAATATCAGGTACAACTAATTAGAACAAGTAAAATTTTTAAACTTTTTTTAAAATAAAATCAAATCTAAAGTGGAGTGCTAAGGAGAAAAGAAGGAGGAGGAGGAGGAGGAGGAGGGGAGGAGATAAATGGTAAAGAGAATAGGGCAAAATGTTCACAGACAGAAAAAGCATTCCTGTGTCCTCTTGAGGGAATCAGACATCACTGCATGTAGAGGCAGGAGTTTCATATCCTCACTGTCATCAGTACTTCTCTTCTATTCCCCTCTCTTGCATTTCAGTAATGCGTTTCTCTCCCACCACAACAACAACAAAAAATATCTTTTAAAGATAATGATTTCAAGCACCAAAATTTCAGCAGAAAGCCTGAACTCTCCTGTGTAGTCACAATCTCACGCTTCCCATATGGCACAGAGATTTGCTGACTCACATATAATTTTTCCATTTTCATCTATTCGATAAAGCTCTTCGCCCGTCTGGAATAGAAGTGATCATAATAGCAATCTTGCTGAATTCATATGTCCATGCACAACAATGCTGCTAGGTATATCTAGAGGATGGGACACTAAACCTCCATTAAATAAATAAAGCAACACTCTATATGCATCTATTTACAAAATGTTTACAAACTGGACCCCGCCTGACCACCATGCAAGGTTGGTCGCAGTTGCGGAAGGAGCCAGAGGGTGAGTCAGTCCGCCTGCATCAGGGATCTACATGGCAGCCAGCCCACCCAACCCCCACCACAAGGTTGGACGCCATCACTGAGTGACCCTGCCCAACCACCACGCAGAGGTTGGTCGCAATTTCAGAGCTAGCCGGTGGGCAAGCCAACCTGCCTGACCCCAACACCTGATCAGTTGCCATGGCAGAGACAGCCAACTGATGAGCCAGTTCCCTCGACCCCCAAACTGAGGTTGGACACCTTAACTGACCGACACTGCATGACCCCCATACCAAGGTCAGACGCCATTTCTGAGCCTGTGTGGCAGCCCCCTCCGACTGTGGAGGGACACTGCAATTGCCTCTGTGCTGACTCAGCGCACCCTCGCTGGGACTCCCCAGCTTCTTTAGGCTGGTGCAGACATTTTGAATTATTCCTGAGGGTGTGGCCATCATCATTGGAAGGGCAGCTCCCTCTGTGAGATAACTACTGGAGACTGGAGGACTTTTGACAGGACCCAGGAGTCAAGAAGAGGAGGTATTGAAGATTCAGGACCAACTCAACTGGTTGAGTCTCTTCCACTGGGTAGGCTCCCCAGATGGGGATGCAGATCCAGAATGCAGGGAACTTCTGAAGTAGAGTGGCCCAGTGAGTTTCCCACACTGGAGCCACGAACCCAGTTAACCAGGAACATTGCAGAGGAGGGCTACACAGCCAGAGGCTTCGACACACAGTGAGGCACCCTGGCCCAGGTGGTAGCTCCAGTCCCCAGGGAATGTAGCAGAGGAGGGCTGCACAGCAAGGGAGTCCCTCTCAGAGCCAGGCTCCCCAACCCAGATGGTAGGTCTGGACCCCTGGGAACATTGCAGAGGAGGGCTACACAGTACAGGTGGTAGTTCTGGACCAAAGGGAACTTCTCAGAGGAGAGTGGCCCAGCCAAACTTCCCCACAGAGTGAGTCTTCCCTGCTGGGCGAGGCTTTCACACCAGGGAAGTAGAACCAGAGACACAGGCCCAGACCAGACATGCCCCAGTCTGTAGTTTAATCCCCCTTTGGTTGACCATCAGTCAACAAGTGGAGGCACTTCTGCTCACTGACAGGAAATATACCCCACCTGAAGGCCGCCACCCATAGAGGGGCGACTTCTTATGGAGCACCAAATTATCAAGTTCCTCCAAGACTTCAGGCTACTAAAGGCTTGGAGGTCAGTTACTGGAAATCTATAGGGACAATAGTAGTCAATAGAGGAAATCTACAATATCTCAGAGTTTCACTACTAGACGGATAGCAATGTGAGAAAACAAGGGAAGAAAATATCCCAAACAAACCTAGATGCTAGAGCAATAAAATCCAATGACAGCATGGCAGAAGAAATGTCAGAAAGGGAGTTCAGAATGTCCATAATTAAAATGATCGTGGAAGAAAATGATGAGATGAAAGAGCAAATGAGGGTGATGAATGACTGTACCACTCAACAGTTAAAAGAACAAATGCAGGAAGCAAAAGATCATTTCAATAAAGAGAGATACTGAAAAAAAACCAAACAGAAATCCTAGAAATGAAGGAAACAATAAACCAAATTAAAAACTCCATAGAAAGCATAACCAATAGGATAGAACACCTGGAAGACAGAAACTTAGACATTGAAGACAAAATATTTAACCTAGAAAACAAGTTGACCAAACAGAGAAGATGGTAAGAAATCATGAACAGAATCTACAAGAAATATAGGATATCATGAAAAGGCCAAATTTAAGAATTATTGGGATTGAGGAAGGCACAGAGAAACAAACAAAAGGTATGAACAATATATTCAATAAAATAATATCAGAAAATTTCCCAAATCTGAAGAATGAAATGGAAAATCAAGTACAAGAGGCTTGTACGAATCCCAACATTCAAAATTAAAACTGACCCACACCAAGGCACATTATAATGAAAATACCTAACATACAAAATAAAGACAGAATCTTAAAGGCTGCAAGAGAAAAGAATCAAATTACATTCAGGGGGAAACCAACATGGATATCAGCAGATTTTTCAATCCACACCCTAAAAGCTAGAAGGACCTGGAACAACATTTTTCAAGCCCTGAAAGAAAATGGATGCCAACCAAGAATCTGATACCCAGCAAAACTTACCTTCAGATTTGACGAATAAAATAAAATCCTTCCATGGTAAACAAAAGCTAAAAGAATTTACAAAAAGAAAGCTGATATTACAGAATATTCTTAGCAAAATATTCCATGAGGAAGAGATGAAAAACAATGATATAAATCAGCAAAGGGAGGAACAGCCAAATAAAGGAAACAGCCAAATAAAGGAAAAACCCTAAAGGAACAGCCAAATAAAGGAAAAACCAAGTCATGTCAACAAACAAAACTGACTCAAATGACTGGGAATACAAATCATATCTCAATAATAACCCTGAATGTTAATGACCTGAACTCATCAATCAAAAGACATAGACTGGCAGATTGGATTAAGAAGAAAGATCCAACAAGTTGCTGCCTGCAAAAGACTCATTTCATAGAATGAGATACCCACAGACTGTAGGTGAAAGGATGGGAAAATACATACCATGCACATGGACTTAGCAAAAAAGCCGGAGTATCCATCCTCATATCAGAATGTGGACTTCAAGCCAAAGTTAGTCAGAAGGGATAAAGAAGGATATTTCATACTGCTTAAGGGAGCCATAAATCAGCATGACATAACATATCATAAACATCTATGCCCCAAACAGTAGCTCATCCATGTACCTCAAACAAATCCTTCTCAAATCCAGAAATCAAATAGACCACAAAACTGTAATACTAGGTGATTCTAACACACCTCTCTCACCACTGGACAGATCCTCCAAACAAAAATTGAATAAAGAAAGCATAGATCTCAATAACACAATCAATAAAGTAGACTTAACAGACAGATATAGAATATACCATCCAACAAAGAGCAAATACACTTTCTTCCCAGGAGTACATGGATCCTTCTCTAAAATAGACCATATTATGTGCCACCAAGCTACTGTTAGCAAATACAAGAAGATAGAGATACTACCTTGTATTCTATCAGATCATAATGGATTGAAATAGAAATAAATGAAAGAGAAAAAACAGAAACTACTCCAACACCTACAGATTAAATAATATGCTATTATATGATGAATGGATAAGAGAAGATATCAGGAAGGAAATTTTAAAATTCTTAGATGTAAATAAGAACAAAGAAACATCATATCAAAATCTCTGGGACACTATGAAAGCAGTACTTAAAGGAAAATTTATTTCATGAAGCGCATTCAATAAAAGAAGTAAAACTCAACAAATAAACGACCTACACTACAGCTCAAAACCCTAGAAAAAGAAGAACAGAGCAACACCAAAAGTAGTAGAAGACAGGAAATAGTTAAAATCAGAGCTGAAATCAATGAAATTGAAACAAAGGAAACAACAGAAAAAATTGACAAAATAAATAGCTGGTTCTTTGAAAAAATAAACAAAATTGATAAACCCTTAGCCACACTAACAAACAGAAGGAGAGAGAAAACTCAAATCACTAAAATTCAGAATTAACAAGGAAATATCACAACAGACATGTATCAGAAATACAAAACATAATTAGAAGCTATTTTGAAAATCTATAATCCAACAAAATAGAAAATGTCGAAGACATCAACAGATTTCTAGAGACATATGATTACTTAAATGGAACCAGAAGGACATACACAATGTAAATAGATCAATTTCAACTAATGAAATAGGAGAAGTCATCAAAAGTCTACCAACAAAGAAAAGTCCAGGACCACATGGGTTCTCAGCCGAGTTTTATAAAACCTTCAAAGAAGAGCTCATTCCAATACTTCTCAAAGTATTCCATGAATAGAAGAGGAATGAACCCTTCCAAACACATTCCATGAAGCCAATAACACCCTGATACCTAAACCAGAAAGAGACACATTGAGGAAAGAAAATTTCAGACCAATATCCTTAATGAACATTGATGCAAAAATTCTCAACAAAATCATAGCAAATCGCATACAAAAATATATTAAAAAGATAGTGCACCACAATCAAGTGGATTTTATCCCAGGGATGCAAGGTTGGATCAACATTTGGAAATCAATAAATGTCAGTCACAATATCAACAGACTTAAGGTCAAGAATAACATGATTATTGCAATAGATGAACAAAAAGCATTTGATAAAATGCAGCATCCCTTCATGCTCAAAACATTGGGATAGTGGAAACATTCCTTAACATTCTAAAGGCCATCTACACTAAGCCCATGGACAATATCATTCTAAATGGTGAAAAAGTGAAAGCATTCCCCCTAAAAACTGGAACAAGGCAGGGATGCCCTCTTTCACCACTTCTATTCAATACTGTCCTTGAAACTCTAGCCAGAGCAATTAGACAGACCAAGGAAATTAAAGGGATAGGAATAGGAAAAGAAGAACTCAAACTATCCCTATTTGCTGATGACATGATTATATATTTAGAGAAACCAGAAAATTCCACCAAAAAAATTTTAAAACTCATAAGTGAATTCAGTAAAGTTGCAGGATATAAGATCAATGCTCATAAATCAAATGCATTTTTATACATCAGTGATGAATCTTTGGAAAGATAAGTTAGGAAATCTACCCCATTCACAATAGCTTTGAAAAAAAGAAAATACTTGGGAATCAGTATAACAAAAGAGGTGAAAGACCTCTACAATGAGAACTACAGAACACTAAAGAAAGAAATTAAAGAAAGCCTTAGAAGATGGAACGATCTCCCATGTTCTTTTATGGGCAGAATTAATATGGTCAAAATGGCCATACTATCAAAAGTGCTATACAGACTCAATGCAATTCCAATTAAAATCCCAATGATGTACTTCACAGAAATAGAGCAAGCAATTATGAAATTCATCTGGAAGAATAAGAAACCCAGAATTGATAAAACAATTCTTAGCAGAAAGAGCGAAGCAGGGGGTATCACAATACCAGACCTTCAACTCTACTACAAAGCAATAGTAACAAAAACGGCATGGTATTGGTATCAAAATAGACAGGTAGATCAATGGTACAGAATAAAGAACACAGACACAAACCCAAAAAAATACAATTTTCTCATACTAGACAAATGTGCCAAAAATATGCAATGGAGAAAAGATAGCCTCTTCAAAAAATGGTGCTGGGATAACTGAAAAACCATATGAAACAAAATGAAAATAAATGCCTATCTCTCGCCATGCACAAAAATCAACTCAAAATGGATCAAGAACCTCGGAATCAGACCAGAGACTCTGCATCTTATAGAAGAAAAAGTAGGTCCAAATCTTCAACATGTCGGCTTAGGATCAGACTTCCTTACAGGACTCCCATAGCACAAGAAATAAAAGCAAGAATCAATAAATGAGATAGATTCAAACTAAAAAGCTTTCTCTCAGCAAAGGAAACTATCAGCAATGTGAAGAGAGAGCCTACAGAGTTGCAGAAAATCTTTGCCATTCATACTTCAGATAGAGCACTAATCTCCAGAATATATAAAGAACTCAAAAAACTTTACACCAAGAATACAAATAACCCAATCAACAAATGGGCTAAGGAAATGAACAGACTTCACAGAAGAAGATCTACAAGCAATCAACAGATATATGAAAAAATGTTCAACATCTCTAGTAATAAGAGAAGTGCAAATCAAAACCACCCTAAGATTACATCTCACCCCAATTAGAATGGTGATTATCAAGAACACAAGCAACAACAGGTGTTGGAGAGAATGTGTGGGAAAAAGTACACTCATGCATTGCTAGTGGGGCTTCAAATTAGTGCAGCCACTCTGTAAAGCAGTGTAGAGATTCCTTAGAAAACTTGGAATGGACCTACCATTTGACCCAGCTATCCCACTCCTTGGCCTATACACAAAGGACTTAAAATCAGCATACTACAGAGATACAGCCACATCAATGTTCATAGCTGCTCAATTCACAATCACCAGATTGTGGAACCAACCTAGATGTCCTTCAATGGATGAATGGATAAAGAGACTGTGATAGATAGATAGATAGATAGATAGATAGATAGATATATAGATATATATATACACAATGGAATATTACTCAGCCATAAAGAATAACAAAATTATGGCATTTGCAGGCAAATGGATGAAATTGGAGAATATCATGCTACATGTGATAAGTCAATCTCAAAAAACTAAAGGAAAATGATCTCACTGATAAGTGGATGATGACACATAAAGGGGTGTGGGAGGGGGGCAAGAATAGAGGAAGGAGGGACTGTATAGAGGGATAAGAGGGGTGGGAGGGGTGGAGAGGAAATTACAGAATGAATCAAAAATTATTACCCTAGGTAAATGTATGATTAAAAACGTTATGCCTCTACTTCATGTAAAAACAGAGAAACAAGATGTATCCCATTTGTGTACAATAAAAATGAATTTAAAAAAAAGCTGCCATGGCATGCTCATTAGTGAGGCTGCCATGTCAAGCTGACAACTCTAGGAGCATATTTCACAAGATACAGTGGAAGACTTAGGGTGTCTCTGAAACGTGGGTCTCTGAGTGATTGCTAAATTTTCCATTATTTTCAGTCTCTGAAAATTAATGTTTCACTTTTATAACCTAAAAATGTACTTACTTAGAAAAGATGAAAATCTCTTACCCTGAAAATCAAAAAGAAGGAATTTTCTGCCAGAAAACCAGCTATGTAAACTCTCCCAAACTGCCTTTACTCACAGCCATAAATCACACTGAGAGCCCTCAAACTTCTAGTTGCCTTTCCATTTACTATTAAAATTCTGCCTATCCCCTACCACAAATTACCAACTTGGATTATGGCTTCTCTTGTCTTTACATGGGTTGTATTTGCTGGACATTTTCACCATGTCTCCTCTCTTGAGATCAGGCCATTTATTTGCACTGATCCTTGGCTCCATCTGGTCTACTTAGATATGATACCTTGTGCCCAAGAGCCTCTCTGAATGTTCTGGACACAGAGTCAGAACACCCTTGCTCCACATCCACCAGACCTCACTAGTCAACAACCTCACCAACCTTCCATGGTGAACTGCTTCTTTATAGAGTCTTGGAACTTTATTGAGAACTTGAAAGTCAATTTAAATTATAAAGAATGTGTAAGATTCAGATTACAACAGACATAAGATGTTATGCCTACATATCAATATTTCTGTTACCTAAAGAGTTAATATTATTCCATAAAAAATATTTTATCTTCAAATGACTAATACTAAGGAGAAATGTGGTGTCTAAAATATATCCAATCAAGCCTTCACTGAGAAATTTTACCATATATTAGAATAAGCCACCATACTCAAATCTGAGAACTAATGAAGCAGGCCATGTACCCAAAATGAAAAACCCTGCCATAACTAAGCTTTCCAAAGACACTCCCCATAATTAAACTTCTTCTCATCAAGATTTTACAAAGAGTGTCAATAATATCTCAGCAGGATTTCTGCAGAGGAAACTTTGGAACTTCCTCTTTCCTGTAAGTGAAAGGTTTGCAGACAGAATGTATGAGAGATCCTGTCTCAAAGTGAGTTTGTTGCTATGCAAAAGATATTATCTCTGATTACTTGGTAAAACTGTAAATACTTTGTCTAGCCTAAGAATATGAGACAAAGCATAACTGTTACATACACACCACTGACAGGTAACAACACAACTGAGTAAAAAATTTAAAGAATTTCCAGATTTGATATCCAGAGATTTTTAGGCATTATCCTCTCTGGACTGCTGCAGCTACAATAAACCTGCTTCCAGAAAATTCCTTGGTGTCCAACCTCATCTTTCCTACATCATTTGGCACCCCAGATGAAACAGTAGAAGTGAAGGCAGTTATTTGGCCTCCATTGTCTCAGCAGTCTGGCTTCACTGGGATGTTGGAGGACAACTCTTCTCCATGGTGCACCATAGGCAACTCTTTGCTGTAGGCAAGGTGACTCACTTGAAGTCCTGGAGTGGCTGCCTACAGCACAACAGAACCCATGAGTGCAGGAACCAGGAATAGGGAGCTTGAGTCACTGCCGAAAGGAACACATATGACCTGGATCCATTAGTAGCATTCCACCTGACTTCCCCATTGAGGCCTAAGAAGGTATAAAAGAGGCTTGATCACCTCTGAGGGTCCCTGAGTAGTCTCCAAAAGGAATTGAGGCCAAAAAGGGACCAGGGAATCACTGGAGAAGTTTTGGTTCAGGGTCAGAGGAGCAGAGGACAAATTGTGTTTTCTTCTTTGGTTTTGGCATTTGGGGAATTGGGGTCATATAGAAAATTTACTGTGAACAGATCTATGTGAAAGTGTGTGAATGTGATGGAGAGTGGGAAGTTTCCCATCTAACCCAAAGGCCGAAGTGAATATGGAGTCCCAATCTGTGGTTCCAAGGTACCTTATACCTTCTAAGGTGGAATCCATCAATCAATATACAGGGAGAAGCTCCTGGTTGGAGGTTTACACCAACCCACAAGGCTGAGAGGACCCAAAGTTTGTAAGAGAGAAATTGCCAGAGATGGATGAAGCAAATCTTTTCCTAAATGTGTGACACTGATGCATGGGGGAATGTGGGAGGCACACAAAGTAAACTGAGTCCTTCTAATGTATGCTAGAGAAATTTAAGAAAGTTTTTTATAGTGACTATAGGGTAAAACTCAATCCACAAAAGTTATATTCTCTCTGCAAATTAGAATGGTCAACCATTGATGTGGGCTGGCCACCAGAAGGATCTTTAGACAAAGGTGCCATTGCTGATTTCCTTTTAATTTTCATATCCCTGGACACCCAGACCGATTTCCTTATATTGATTACTGACAAGAGATAACACAGAAATGACCCCCTGGCTGGGAGCCTGTCTGGAAGGGCAGTACAAGTTCATGTAGCTCAGATTACAGTGGACTTTATGACCCAAAAAATGAGTACTGAGCAGAAAAATCTGACAAAAAAAAAAAAACAGAAATGAAGCCAATATTTCCCAATGAGCCAGAAGAGAACCCATCACCTTACATGCCAGTCTATCTGAACTTGCCAAGACCACTGAGGCGACAGGCTGTACCCGCAGCTCCCTCATCCCAAAAGACATCAGATGAGTGAGCCCAGAACCTTTAAAATGGCTAGAGGAACATGCTCTTGATTCACAAGGCAACATTCCAGCCTATGCCCTGACCCAATTTCCAGACACAGAAGCAGGGTGGGACCCAAACAAAGCAAAAGATTTTCAACCAATAAAAAGACATGAAGAGGTTATCGTTAGTAGCATAGGAGAGGGGCAAAAAGAACCCAAACTAGAACAAAATATCAGAAGCACTCTAAATGCCTGATAAAATCCACAGCCATTTCTATGAATGTCTATGCAAGATGCAAATCAAAAGATGAGAAAGAACTCCTTGCAGTTGCCATCATTGCAAACACAGAGTTCACCCAAAGGGGAGTTCCACCAAGACAAAGTCCAAATGAATATCAAAATTGGGGCCAAATGCAAGACCAAAGGAAAGTCTGTATGGAAGGACCACCTAATCCAGGGGCAAGACTGAGAGTGAACCAGTGTGCCTACTGTCCAGGAGGTCCACGGGAAGAGAGAATACTACCAACTAAAGACCAGTGGACCTAGACCAGGCTGCCACAGGGCTTCAAAAACTCACCAATCATCTTTAACATGGCACTGACTTCTGATTTGAGAGCCATTCCTCCAAATGATGTGGATGCTGACCTTTCATGTGGATTCATATTGCTCCAATATGTGGATGATCTGTCCCAGGCCAAACAACCCAAGAAGACTACATGAAGGAGACACATTGGATTCTCACTTTCCTTGTGAAACTGATATGGCATCTCAAAAACAAAACCCACACCTTTCAAGAAAAATGTCAAGTAATTCATTTCTATCTGAGTCAGAGACAAGGGCAACTGGGCTCCAAGAAGAAACAAGCAGTCTACTCAATTCCAGTCCCTTCTACCTGCTGCCTGGTTTCTGAGTTTCTGAGTGCTGCTGGATTCTACTGTATATGGATCCCTAACTTCTCAGCCATGGCCAAGCACTACCTACATAAGGCAACAAATGGGAGAAAAACAGGAGCCTCTAATATGGGGATCAACACAACAGAAGGCCTTGAAAGACGTTAAATGAGCACTCACCCCTGCACCTGGACTAGGACTCCCTGAACTCACAAAGACTTTCTTTCTATGTGTCCATGAATGTCCTGAAATAACTGTAGGAATGATAACTCAAATGCTGGGGACATGGCACCATCTATTGGCCTATCATTCTACACAGCTGGACTCTGTGATTCAGTGCTGGCCCCCTTGTCTATGGGCCATTGCTGCCACGGATCTTCTGGTGTTGGAGGCTATGGGACAGAAACTAATCCTCTGTACTAGCACTGATGTGGAATACAAGACAATATTGGCTGACTAATGTGAGGATGGTCAGCTACAAGAGCATGTTGTGTGAAGATTCACATGTCCACATTAAAGTCATCTGGACCCTAAACCCAGCAACCCTGCTGCCCATCAAGACTCAACAGACAGATCACAAGTGCATTAAGGTTATAGATGAAAAGAAAAACTAGTGCCTCAAGGATCCTTGTGGGAAGTCATTCATGGCAAGCAAATAAAACCAGGATTGGTTGAACCATCAGACACATAAATATGGCTTTCAGAAACTGGCAGTCATGAGAGATTTTTCAGAAGACCTGAAGTATGTGGTTTCTGTGCAGAGTAGCACACTACTGAAATTTGCATGTCCTAGATGAATAGATGTGTCACATGACCTGTTAGAGCAAAATGACTTCCTTACCTCCACCCCATCCTGTTTCTCATGCAAGAAGCTTCTACTGGTCCTCCTTTAATCTGTACCAATATAAATAAGCCAATCCCTGACTCTAGTCTTGGTTACAGCCAGATCTTAGCATGACTCAATCCATCATGCTCCCTGTTTCAAAAGATAATTGTCTACTCTGGTTTTTTTTTCTATTAAATAAGTTTTATAGCAATTAATTTACAGCTGGATGATCCCTCCAACAGAAACACTTTCCCTCAACCATTCTGGACATGTGGTGATAGATCCTGATGGGAAGTACTTCATAGATGAAAGTAGATTCATAAAAGATAGAATACACCTTGCTGGGTATACAGTGATCATGCAGAACTCTACCATTGAGGCAAAGCCTCTGTCTCAGGAAACATGAGCAGAAAAGATAGAACTTATTGCTGTGACCCAAGAATTCCAATTGGTTGTAGAAATCTGTGAGTATTTATAGAGACCCATAAATATGCCTTTCACCATTCTTCATGTTCACACGGACTTATATAAAAATGGGGGCTAATTAACTCAGGAGGAAAAGGGATAAAATATGAATAGAAAATTCTTAATCTTATAGTATGGGAACTCAAAAATGTTGCAGTTATGCATTGTCCACCCACTAAAAGGGGATCACTGTGGTTGCTCAGGACAAGCAAAAGCAGGCCTAGCTTACCCCCCAAAAAATGATATCAGCAAAATGTTGGACTAAGTAGTTCCAAATTCACTCATGAAAGCATCAAAACACAAGGTGGCATGAACCAAATCTCTTATAGGAGATTTGGTAAATAATCAAATGTCTATACTAGATAAAGTGAATACCAATCAAGAAAAACCAAATTTTAGAGTTCTGAAGTTTTCATTGTAGAGGTCTTCCACCTCTTTTGTTAGATTGATTCCCAAGTATTTTTTTTTTTTTAGGCCATTGTGGATGGAGTGGATTTCCTAATTTCTCTTTTAGAGGATTCATCACTTATGAATAGAAATGCATTAGATTTATGTATATTGATTTTATATCCTGCTACTTTTCTGAATTCATTTATTAGTTCTAGAAGTGTTCTAGTTCAGTTTTTTGGATCCTCTAAATATAGAATCATGTCATCAGCAAATAGTGATAACCTGAGTTCTTGTTTTCATATTTATATCCTTTTAATTTATTTGGTCTGTCTAATTGCTGTGGCTAGTGTTTCAAGGATGATGTTGAATAGAAGTGGTGAAAGAGGGCATCTCTGTCTTGTTCCAGTTTTTAGAGGGAATTCTTCCAGTTTTTCTCCATTTAGAATGATATTGTCCATGGGCTTAGCTTACAAAACTTTACAACAAAAATACAAAGAACCCAATCAATAAATGGACCATAGAACTGGACAGACACTTTACAGAAGACATACACATGATTAATAAATATATGAAAAAGTGTTCAACATCTCTAGTAATTAGAGAAGTGCAAATTAAAACAACTCTAAGATTTCACCTTACTTCAATTAGAATGGCTGTTATCAAGAACACAAGCAATATAGGTGCTGGCATGGATGTGGGGGAAAAGGCACACTCATACATTGCTGGTAGAGGTGCAGCCACTCTGGAAAGCAGTGTGGACATTTCTCAGAAAACTTGGAATGGATCCACCGTTTGATCCAGTTATTCCACTCCTCGGTTTATACCTAAAGGATTTAAAGTCAGCATACTACAGTAACAGCCACATCAATGTTTATAGCAGCTCAATTAACAATAGCTAGATTGTGGAACCAACCTAGATGCCCTTCAACAGATAAATGGATAAAGAAGCTGTGGCATATATACTCAGTGGAATATTATTCAGCCATAAAGAAGAATAATATGGCATTTGCAGAAAATAGATGGAATTGGAAAATATCATGCTAAGTGAAATAAGCCAATCCCAAAAAAACAAAGACCAAATGTTTTCCCTGATAAGTGGATGGATATATAATGGGGTGAGAATGTCAAAGAAGAATGGAGGAACTTTAGATTATGTAGAGGGAAATGAGAGGGAGGAGGAGGCAGGGGTATGAAAGTTGGTGGAATGAGACAGACATCATTACCCTATGTACATGTATGATTACATGAATGGTAGGAATCTACATTTATGCACAATCATGGAAACAAAAAAATTGTATCCCATTTGTATACAATGAGTCAAAATGCAGTCTGTAAAAATTAAAAAAATTGCACAATTAAATAAAAGAAGAAAACAAATCAAGGCAACTTTGTTGGAAATAAAAAAATTAAAAGAAACTAAGGTGATAACTTTAGGAATATTAGCACATTCAAAAATAATTTTGATTCAGGGAAATCAAAAAAGCCTCAAATAGTTCAGGCAAGAATCATGCTCATAAAGAACTGAGTAGAACAAAGGTTTTCAGGTTAGGTTGATCATAAGACCAGGATTATAGGAAGCACATAAGTTAAGAATTCTCATGATGTGGAACAAATGTGTAGATAGTGGGAGAGGCAGATTTTTTTAAATGCCTAATTTTTTAAAATGCATTCAAAGAAACATAAAAATATACATTTAGAGGAATTAACACCAATTCTCCTCATATGCTTCCAAAAGGAACACCGTCTAATTCATTTCATGAAGATAGCACTACCCTGATACAAAAGCCAGACAAAGGCATGACAAGAAAGGAAACTATAAACAAATATTCCTTTTAAACAATAATAATAAAGGGAGATCAGTAGAATGGAGCAAGTGGATCCGGGGAGGGAAGAGGGGAGGAAAAGGGAAGGTACTGAGAAGGAGGTTAATCAAATTTTGTTAGTGTATTACAAATATGGCATAAGGATTCCCAGTGTTATGTGTAATTAGAATGTGCCAATAAAAAATAAATACATTTGTTTACAATTTAAAAAAATGTGAAAAAAAAAGATCCAAAAAAATAATAAATAAATAAAAATACAGGGGCTGGGGTTGTGGCTCAGTGGGTAAAGCACTCGCCTAGCCTGCATAAGGCCCTGGATTTGATCCTCAGCACCACATAAAAAATAAAATAAAGGTGTTGTGTCCACCTACAACTAAAATAAAATATTTTTTTTAAAGCTGAGAATCTTTCTTAAAAAATACAAAAAAGGAAGTTTCAACTTTCATTTTACAGCTACAGCAAGGGGTTATTGACATGTTCAAGGTCACTTGAAATGAAGCCTTCTTTCTGTCTTTTTAAATTACTACATATGGCCACCATCACTATAGATCTTCCCCTCTTATGTTAGTGCAGCTTGGAGCATGGGGTTGGGTTCTTTGTCACATGAATTTTAAGAATCAAATGCATGGACACAAGGGTCAGAGCTAAGCAACGGGGATTTATTGGAGTAATAGAATTGTGTTGTCAGCAAACAGAGATAGCCTGAGCTCTTCTTTTCGTATTCATATCCCTTTAATTTCTTTCTCTGGCTAGAGTTTCAAGAACTATGTTGAATTGAAGTGGTGATAGGGGGAATTCCTGTCTTTTTCTAGTTTTTAGAAGGAATGCTTTCATTTTTTTTCTCCATTTAGAATGATGTTGGCTTTGGGTTTGTTGTATGTTGAGGTATGAGCCTCCTCTTCCTGTTTTTCCTGGTGTTTTAAACATGAATGGCTGCTGTATTTTGTCAAATGCTTTTTCTGCACCCATTGGGACAATCATGTGATCCTTGTCATTAAGTCTATTTATGTGGGGAATTATATTTATTGATTTCTGCTTGTTGAACAGAATGGAATGAAACCCACTTGATCATGGTGCACCATGTTTCTAATGTAGTTTCATGTTATTTTCCAGTATTTTATTGAAGATTTTTGCATCTATATTCATCAAGGATATTGGTCTGAAGTTTTCTTTCCTTGGTGTGTCTTTGTCTGATTTTGGTACTAGGGTGATGCTACCTTCATAGAATGTGTTTGGAAGAGTTCTCTCCTTTTCTGTTTCAAGGAATAATTTGAGGAGAACTGATATTAGTTCTTCTTTAGAGATCTGGTAGAACCCAGCTGAAAACCATCTGGTCCTGGCTTTTCTTTCTTTGCAGGATTCTAATGGTTACTTCAATTTCATTAGTTGAAATTGATCTTTTTAAATTTTCTTCATTCTCCTGGTTCAATTTGGGTATTCCGAGAGAATTTGTCAATGTCTTCAATATTTTCTAGCTTATTAAAGTAGAAATTTTCAAATCAGTTTCTGATTGCCCGTTGTATTTTAGTAGTGTCTGTGGTGATATTTCCTTTTTCATCAAGGATTTAAATAATTTTATTTTTTCTCTTTCTTTTGGTCATCTTAGCTAAGGGCTTATCAATTTTTTCTATTTTTTCAAAGAACCAACTTTTTGCTTCATTGGTTTTTTTAACTTTTTAAATCTCAATTTTACAGATTTTTGGCTGCGATTTTAATTATTTCTTGTCTTCCATTGATTTGGGTGTTAATCTGTCCTTTCTCTAGGGCCTTGAAATGAAATGTTAGATTATTCATTTGGTATCTTTCTATTCTTTTAACATATGTTCTCATTGCTATGAATTTTCCTCTTAGAACCACCTTCATAGCATCCCAGAGATTTTGATATATCATATCACTATTCTCATTTATTTCTTAATATTTTTTTATTTCACCCTAATTTTTTTATATCCATTCATCATTCAATAATTAATTATTTAGTCTCCAGGTGTTAAGAGTATTTTCTATTTTTTATTTTATTGTTGCTTCCTAATTTCATTCCATTATAATCTGAGAGAATACAGGATATTAGCTCTATTTTTAATACTTGCTAAGAGTTGCTTTGTGGCCTACAATATGTTCTGTTCTAGAAAATGTTCCATGTACTGCTGAGAAGAAAGTGTATTAAGTCACTGATGGATGAAACATTCTATATATGTCTGTTAAATCTAAATTATTAATTGTATTTTTAGTTCTGTAGCTTCATTATTTAGTCTTTGTTTGTAAGATATATCTAGTGATGAGAGAGGCACTTTAAAATCACCCAACATTATTGTGTTGTGGTCTATTTGATTCTTGATACTGAGAGAAATTTGCTTGATGTATGTAGGTGCTCCATTGTGTGGGGCATAAACATAGGCAACTGTGACCAAAGCAAACTTATCTACTACATTTTAGTTCATCGGTTCGATACGTTATTAATCCATTACCAGTTCTCTTTCAGACGAATGGGATAACCATTATTACCAACACCAACAATTTACTTTAATGAATCATTAGTCTCCTTCTTGAGTTCTATTTTGAGGATTTAGCTTTCAGCAGCACAAGCAGGTACCACAGAAGGAACAGAGCGTTTTGGGGTAAACTTCAAGAACACACAGGCTGCGCTTGCCTGAGAATTGGGCAATTAAGAATTCAGGCTGAGCACAGTGGTGCACACCTGTAATCCCAGCAGCTCAGGAAGCTGAGGCAGGAGAATCTCAAGTTCAAAACCAGCCTTAGCAACTTAGTGAGGCCCTAAGCAACTTACTTTGAGACTACCTCAAAATAAGTTAGTGGTTAAGTGCCCGTGGGTTTAATCCCTAGTACCAAGAAAGAAAAAAAGAAACAAAAACAAACAAAACAGGATCTACTAACTAGAGAACCTCCAAAGCATACTTTATGGTGTTCTGGTCTCAAAACAGAAAACGTTCTTGATAATAAGCAAGTCTGGTATTTTAGATGGATTTATTCGGTAATTGCTGGCTTCAAGAAATAAGTGATGGCAAAGCAGATGAAGCTGCAGCAACAGGAGTCTCCAACCACAGCAGCATTGTCTGGACTTCGCTGTTAGAAGTTGGAAACCATGTGCAGCTCGGCGCACGAATGAGTTTCTACAGAGCTGCACTGAGACTCCATCGTGTTCCAGGCCAAATCGGCTAGAAGAAAGTCATCCATTGCTGTCTGAGTTTCATTGCTGGTGAAGAACAAGCTCCCCAGGGTTTCAAAACCTGAACTCACGGTCTGTATTTCTGTGCTGTTGAACTGAACTTTGCTTTCCAGAGCAGATAGTTTTTAGCAACAGAGATTCCTTCAGTTTGGGTCTCTGTGTCTGATGAGTCAGTGCTCATGGAAAAGCTGGAGTGTTTCAGGATGCTGCTGAGGGGCAGATGAGGGCTACTGTCTATGAAGAAGCTTAAGTCTGTCTGCATTTGCGTGTCAAACATCTCCAAGGCCTAGGAAGTGAGAACTTCCCCTGTACCCATAGGGCTGGACAGATGTGTCTGCAAGTAAGAAGTCAGTTTGGGTCCCTATACCTAGTGATTCCAAGAAATGGCTCAGTGTTCATGGAGCTAAGCTCACTCTCTTCAGTTTGAGTCTGGATATTTGAAGCTGAGAAGAACTCTTCAATATCAAAATCTATTCCAGGATTCTGGATTGAGCCAGATGGCAGCTGGGTGTCAGGCCCAGGGTTTGTGTCAGACAAAAGACTACAGTTATCCAATGCCTGATCTGAAAGATTACTTGATAAGATGTTTTCTAAATCACCCAATAAGCCCATGGTTTGGGTCTGATTATCTACTATGTTCTGTGAAGGAAGCATACTATTCTGTGCACTGAAGCTCAAAATGGGTGCAGATTTCTCAATATCTTGATTTAAAGTCTTAGGGTCTTTCTGAGGTAACAAACCATGAGTTACTGTCTCTGCTATTAAGCTGCTGCTTATAATATTGTCCGCAGGAACACTGTAGGATGAATGGACACTCTCAAAAATGTCTCCACACATTCCAGCTTGGTCCATCTGTACTTGGCCATCTGGGGCACTTTGCATCTCACTGGTTTGGGTTTCTCTGGAGATCCCGCCTGGTTGATAGCAAGTGTCCATGAACGCATCAGTCTGAGCAACTATAGATGAAGTTATCTTAGAGCTGGGCAGAAGCGTTTGGGTGTGAACACTAATGTGGAGGGACACTTGAGAATCAAATGACAGATCAGTCTGAGAACAAGATGACAGACACAGCGGAGTCAGGGCCAATCCACTGTGCAGAAGGTAGGAAGTTCTGTGAGACATGGGACAGATCCGTCTGTACATTGATTGAAGAAATGCCACATGTGCACTGGAAGTTATTGCCACGGTCCTCCGCGTGCCTTTTCAAGTCCCACTCAGTACCACAGGAATGGCTGCACTTGCTGCATTTATGCTTCTTCTCGGCTTGCATTTTCATAAAGTGCTATTTGACCAGAGAAAACTGCGAAAATGGTCTGTGGGGACCTCTATGGCATCCTTCAATTCGACAACAGTAGAATTTTGCTGTGGTTTGCAAATCTTTTCTTACTGTGGGATTTACTATGCCATCCTGGAGGCGGTGGCTCCATGTTGAGCGCCTGGCTCTTGGGCAGGATCTCGCCGCAGCCTCGCACCCTGCGGAGGATGTTGGTCCGCATGGCCCACGACAGCTCGCTCTCCACAGCTGGATCGCGGGCTGCTGCTGCGTCACTGCGGGCGGCAGCCGGCTGCCCCTCAGCTGGGACCCCGGGGGCCCCCACGGACCCGAGGCGGCGGCGGCGACGGCTCCCCGCGCGGCCTCTGGGACCGACCGGAGGAGCGCCCGCAGCCTCCGCCTCCGAGACCGCCAAGGCCCAGGCCCGGCGCCGGACCGGCAGGCTCCGCCTCCACAGCAGCCGCTTCCCTAAATTCCCTTTTTTTTTTTTTTTTTTTTTTTGGCAGTGCTGGGTATTGAACCCAGGGCCTTGTGCTTGCAAGGCAAGCACTCTACCAACTGAGCTATATCCCCAGCCCCCTAAATTTCTTATAAAGAGAAACAACATCATGATTTATGAATAGTGTCTATTAATTATCATTTGGTATTTTCTAAGGAAACTATAAATTTCTCAGAGTTCTAAAAAGCTACTTTCCAAGTTCGTTTTCCAAAACTGACACACTCTTGAGTCTTTTCAATTTCCATGTAAGATTCCTGGGTCCACCTGGAGATTCGGGGGAAAATGGAAAGACTAGACCTGGGTTACCCTTGGATAAAAAAAGACCTGCTTGTGATTTATCTTCAGCGTGGCCTTGAACTGGGGGAGATACGATTCATGGAACTCTGGGTTCATGGCAACAAGGGGAGGAGTATGGCCACCACTAGTTTGTGGACTTCCCAGCAAGCCAGGGTCAGAGATAACAACCTCTATCTTGCCTCCAGATGGGCAAAGTTCATAATAATGTTTATGACTAGGACTATGGGGCACTCAGAACCCCTCAGAATCCACTGTTCCCACTGTATAAAAGACCCACAGATTAAAGACCAAGCATAATGGTTAGAACTTTGAGGTCATGTGAGTAGTAAGGGAAGAGGACTTGGACAGACGGAAAATGTAAGGGAAAAAACAAGGGGAACTTGACCACTTCAGCCTTCCTGGGGCCCAAAAGCTTGGAGGAAGGGCTGAAGGGGGCTGCCCCCTCAAGGACTTAGATAAATACCAACTTACAGGGTAGAGGATGTGCCAACCAGGACTGAGGCCCAAAGCTCCCCTACTCACTTTTTCTCCCTGCCCACAGTATTTTCTCCATGGCCAACTGTGAAGCCTCCATCCTCCTGAGTTTACTGGGGAAATCGTTGGCTCAGACAAAGGGGCTTCTGCACAACCAATGTGGGCTCATGGAGTTGGCAAGGATTCAAATTTGCCCCAGTTTGTTTACCATCGGGTTGAACAAGAAACAGATCTCAAGAGACCTGAAGAGTTTTGAGCCCTACAGGAGAGAGAGAAGAAGAGAGACATAGGAAGGAGAGATGGGAGGACGTCGGAAAGCAGGAATGAGAAGAGGGGGGAGGAAAGGAAAGAGTGCATCCTTGAGTCCTAAGAAATATCCATTCATCTGCCTTAAGAAAATAATGGCTTCTATTTTTACTTCACTCATTGCCTAAAAGAAACTTGTCCATTTACAGAGATAATGCAAATATGGACTCAGCAAAACTATATAGATACAATTTCTTAAAATGAAGTGCTGGCCAGGTGTAATGGTGCATGACTATAAATCCAGTTACTCAGGAGGCTCAGGCAGGAGGATTGGCAAATTCAAGGTAAGATTGGGCAGTTCAGTGAGACCCTGTCTCACAAGAACATCCTTAAAAGGGGGAGAGGGTGCTGAGGAGGCAACTCTGTGGTAGAGTGCTCCTGGGTTTGATGCTCAGTACTACATAACAAAAAATTGTGTGCTGGCATCAGCAGTTTTCCCTAGGAGTTATACTGTTTTGAGAAATGAATTCTCTAGGATGTGCGTACCACATGAACAAGAAAAAGCAAACACTTGAACCTCACTGAGATTTATAGATAGGGTCAGGAATAGGGGGCTGAGGGAAGATGTGGGTCAAGGATTAGACTGTAATGCTCTAAAAAGTAGGAGAGTTAGGGGAAGCAGAAAAGGGCCAATATGTTGTGTAGGGGAGATGAAACATTGTTTTGCCCTGAAAGGAAATTTGGGCAAAAAAAAAAAAAAAAAAAAAAAAAAAAACAGGTGTTTAAGGGAATCCACATGGAGCATTAATTATGATATTTGATGGAATTCAAAACCCATGGAATTTTAAGTCAAGCCCTAACTCTTGCACTCTTGATTTATAGAGTGAGTGATATCTAAAGAAGGAACTGTTCTGATGTGACTTCTCCATGGGTAGAGGTGAAAAGTGGAGCATTTTTGAACATCACTGCCTTATCTGCATTATTTTTTATTTGAGTATTACTCAATACCAGGTTTGCCTCTAGAATTCACTGGGGTGAATGCTCTCCGTGGTGACTCAGCTGTTTTAACTGATTATGAATCTTCCCGGACTATCTGAAAACACAGGGGTTAGACTGTAAAGAGAAAATTATTAACTTTTTTTGATTGATTAAGCCTAGGTTAATTTTTTTAAAAAACAAAAACCTATCTCAATTAGTTTAAACCTCAAAGAAATGTGTTATTGCCAAGACAAGAAGCCCAGAAGAAGGGGAAGTTCTGGGAGCCATCCACTGAGGGTCCTGAAGTTCTCCCTTGTTCTCCTGGGTCTTTCTTCTGCAAACTGTCATTCTTAGGCTGGGTGAGGACAACCTCAGCAATTTCAGACCCTGCAATACAACATGATGTATCAACAATGGAGGACTATTGTTTTTCAATTATTCTTCTTAGAGTAAGAGGAAGCTTGACTAAACCCTCAGAATAAACCACATCATGTGGCACTGACTACGACTAAGTCACAACACTCCTACCACAGTGACCACATGCCAAGAATAATGGCATTAACCCGAGTGACCTAACCAAACAAGTGGGGTAGAATAGAGGGTAGGAAGGGAACCATCTTGAGCACTAATATCACAGTGAGAAAGTGATGATTGTTTCACATGAAAGTTTCCAGAATCACTGGGATTACAGGCCTGCACCACCATGCCAGGAATCTCACCTTTGGATGAAGCAGTATGTGTAAATAAAAGAGAAAAATGTGCTCTGGAGTAGACATATTGGTGCTATAGGGTTGGTGAAAGGGCAGACCAACAGGAAAAAAATGACAGGAAGCCTCACCCAGGAGCAAATCTCTATGCAGGAAATGTTGCAATACAATGTTTATGTTTCTGATGATTTAACCTAATTTTAATATGAAAACTTATATGGGGGATGGAAGAATGGGAATGGAAAACAAAAGATACCTATAATGTCAAATCTTCATGAACAGGGGCCTTGATGCATGCAGGTTTGGGAGAAACCAGAGTCATAGCATTGCTTGGTTGCAACATGTTAAAGTTACAATTTCCCAGAGGAAGCAGTGTAAGTAGTAAACATGGAAGGAGTCACCAGAACTGTGTCTTAGGCATGAGTACAATCCTTTGGGAGTTGAGAATGGCAGTAAACTGAACAGCTTGAATTATCTGCATGAACAATGACAGGTGAGGTCAACATAACCTGGATAGAAAGTCAAACTGAGAGAAGAAAGGGTATGTAACAAAAAGTGGATAATATAATAGGGTCAAGGTGATACGTATTTTGAAGGAACGTATTTACCTATAGATGTGGTTTCCTTCTTCATATCTGAGATGAAAGTCTAGAGTTTCAAGTATGTAGGGCCTATTGATATAACTATTCCTACCAGAAAGATTGGGAAACTAAGACCTGGATGTCCCAGACTAATCATATAGCAAGTATAATAGGTGAAATCATGGTTCCCAATATCCCATGCCTAAATTCCTGGAACCTAAGAGTATGTTACATGGCATGAAACAAGGAAGTTTGCAGAGGGGATTAAGTTAGGGTCCAGGAGAAGAAAGATTTCCTGAATCATGTGAGCACACCAAATGTAATTACAGCAAAATGTAATAAGTGGGACAAAGATGTCACAGGTCCAGAGGAGCTTTGAGCATAGAAGTAGAAGTTGGAGATTCAAAGGTGCTATGGATATGACTTTGAGGATACAAGAAGAGGCAGTGACCAAGGCATATATCCTCTAGAAGCTGGAACAGGGGAAGAATCAGACTCTTGCTGAAGAATCTGACTCTTCTCCCTTTAAGGAGAAACACAAGCCTGCCAACATGATGAGTTAGCCTACTGAAGCTGACCTTGGACTGCTGGTTCAAAACTGTAAGAAATAAAATTTGTGTTGATTGAAGCAACAATGTTTGAGGCAGTTGGTTATAGCAGTGACAGAGAACTGTGTCTGATACCAGCAATTCTCTCTTCTCTCTCCTAAATTATAGATTTTCCTCTATTATTTTCCTAAAAGCACACAGGTATGATGCTATTTCTGCCATCAAAAAATATCTCCACTGGACTCCATGTTCTCCTTCAGTGACTCTTTTTAGCCAGTTTTTTGAAAACTTTGCATACTTCTGTCTCTGATTCTTCCCTTCCCACTCTTTCTTGAAACCACTTCATTCAAATCCTTGCCTCCACCAAGCTATGAGAATTGGTCTTGACCTTCTTTAGGTCAGTTGTCCAATTCAGTGGTCCATGTTCAGTCCTCATCTTCCTTGACCTACTGTACCATTTGGCTCTTTTCCCACTGCATGGTTTCATTATTTGGTTTCCTGAACAAAACATTCCCCACCTCCACTTGTGTACAAGCAGACACTGCTTCTCAGCCACTTTCTGAGTTTCTCATTTTTTTAGAAACTCCTTACCCATGGGGTGCCTCATGTCAGTTTTTCACTGTCCACACTATCTCACTTATCCAATCTCATATCTGAATGTTTAATTTCATGGTGTCTAACAAATCTGCCAACAAATTCCTAGTGTGAATCTTTGGCTTACACTTTTTCTCAAACTCTAGAATTCTTTGCACAACCATCTGTGTGGAAATTCATTTGGGACATCATGGCTTCTCAAATGCACCTTGTCTAAAATCCAACTCATCATCTTCCCATGAAAACCTGCTCAATTCAGATCTTCTTTGTCTCAGTATATGGTTATGATTTGCCTTAGTTGTCTAACCCAGAATTTCTGAAGTCAATTTTTTTCCTCTCACCATACACACAATATATTAGAAAGTTGTGTTGACCCAAGACTTGAAATACTCATAATTTCCTAAAATCATTAACCATCTTTCCTGCAGGTACTGTGATCTAAGCCAACATCACTTATCACAGGATTGTATAGGACCCTAAGAGAGGAATTATCTTCTCTTTTTTCTTATAGTAACCTCTCTACAAGCATTAGAGTGATCCTTTTAAAACACATCAGCTCTCATTTGTATTTCCCTGATTGATAAAGATTTTTAATATTTTTTCAGATTTGTTGTCAATTCATCTGTTTACACCATTTACCCATGCATTTATTGTTTTTTTTTAAAATTGGTTTTAAAACTTTTTCGAGTTCTTTATATATTCTGGATATTAAAATCACATTTGAAGAGAAGTTTCCAATGATTTTCTCCAATTCTGTAGGCTGTCTTTTAATGTTCTTCTTTCCTTTGTTCTTTTAAATTCAATTTAATCCTATTTACTGATTTTTAATCTTATTTCTTGAGCTTTAGGAATCTTATCAAGGAAGTCAGTGCCTATGCAAATATGTTGACTTATTTATCCTATGATTTCATCTAGTAGTTGTAGAATTTCTGATCTAATTCATGGGTTTTTTATCTTTTTTGAGCTGATTTTTGTGCAAGATGAGAGACTGGGATCTAGCCTTATTCTCTACTTATGGATATCAAGTTTTCCCAGCACCATTTAAAGGGCTGTCCTTTCTCCAATGTGTAAGTTTTTGGCATCATCATCGCAGATCAGGTAATTACATTTGTGAGGACTTGTCTCTGTATCTTCCATCCTATTGTGTTGGAGGCAATCACCAAGAATATAAATAACAATGATTGCAGAAGAGAATGTAGGGAAAAGGTACACTTATACACTGTTGGTAGGACTACAAGTTAGTATAATGACTCTGGAAAGAATTATGGAGATTCCTCAAAAGACTAGGAAAGGACCATCATGTGACCCAACTATACCTCTCCTTGGTATTTATCTAAGAGAACTAAAACTAGCACACTGTAGTGACACAGCCAACAATGTTTATAGCAGCACAACTCACAATAGCCAAGTAATGGAACAAGCCTAGGCACCCAATAACAGAAGAATAAATAATGAAAATGTGGTGTATATATACATGATGGAGTTTTACTCAGCCACAAATAAGAATGAAATTACTGGTTGATAAATGGAAGGAACTGGAGAACGTGCTAAGCGAAATAAGCCATACTCAGAAAATCAAGGGGTAAATATTTTCTTTCATATTTGAAAACCAGAGAGAGAAGGGGATAAAAGGAACTTTTCCTGACCTTTCACCTTCAGTCAGTGGATGTCTTTTCCTAGGAGGTGAGTCTCTTGAAGGCAACATATTGTTGGGTCTTTTTGTTTTTTTAATCCTATCTGACACTCTATGTCTTTAGATTGATGAGTTTAGGCCATTAACATTCAGGGTTATTCTTGAGATATGATTTGTATCCCCAGTCATTTGGGTTTAATTTTTGTTTTTAACTTGACTTAGTTTCTCCTTTGGTTTATCTTTCCTTTAGTGTAGTTCCTCCCTTTGCTGGTTTTCATTGTTCTTTTTCATTTCCTCCTCATGGAATTTTTTGCTGAGAAAATTTTGTAGTGTAGGCTTTCTTTTGTGAATTATTTTAATTTTTGTTTATCAATGGAAGGTTTCTATTTCATCTTCAAATCTAAAACTTAAATTTGGTGGATGTAAAATTCTCAGTTGGCATCCATTTTCTTTCAGAGTTTGACATATGTTATTCCAGGACTTGGTATTTAGGGTCTGAGTTAGAAATCAGCTGAAATCCCAGCTGCTTTTCCCTTGTATGTAATGTAAAAGTTAATTAGGGTCCAGCTATAAGGTTAAGGGGAGAGCAATAAAGAGGCAAGCACACAGGATGGTGAAGAGCATGAAGTAGCTCTCATGGGAAAGCCAGTCCAGTTAATCATCTATTCCAGGATCATATCCAGTTACCGAGGTTACATAGTACAGCTAGCTTTGCACATGTGCAGATCACATAACTTGCTTGTTTCTTAGAGTCCACTACTAGCAAAGGTTAATATAACAAGATAATGTCTCCAGGTCTCAAGGACAGAGGAGTTGCAGAGCATCTCTAAGCCATTCAAACAGAGTGCTTTTTGTCCTGAGGAGAGTGCCTTTGGTCCTGAGGAGTGTGCTTCACTGGAAGGACTTTTGCTCTTGTGTACATAGACTGACCTGAAATCCCTACAATGTAATTTGATTTTTTTCTCTCATAACCTTTAAAATTCTATCCTTATTCCGTATGTTTTTCATTCTCACTATAATGTGCCTTGGTATGGGTCTGCTGTAGTTTTGTACATTTGGGGTCCTGTAAGTATTGGCATAAGATCTGTTATTTTGCTGCTGCCATTATTCTCCCTCCCCCACACCACTTTACCACCCAGATTGTTAGTCCACAGACTTCCTAGCCAGTAATTGGTCCATATTATTAGCCCAAACCTCCTCACCAGTCATTGGTCTGTTGTTAGTAGTCTGCGAAATTCCACTACTTAAGAATAGTTCTCCTGCCATTTTCTCTCTCTCTCCCTCACTCTCCCTCTTATGAGCACACTCTTGTTCTCCCTCTCTCGCTAGCTCTGTCTCTCTCCTCCTCAGTCTTGCTCCTCTCTCATTCTCTCTCTCTCTCTCTCTCTCTCTCTCTCTCTCTTTCTCTTTCTCTCTCTCTCTCACCTTGTGCACAGAGACTCTGCCTGTCCACTTAATAAAATCTCTTGCATGAGTTCCTGCATCCAGAATGGTTTCTGGGTGCTTTCATTAAGCTTCTTATAGCTGATTTTCCATTTCATTCTTTAGATTTGGGAAGTTTTCTGATACTGTGTCATTGAAAAGACTGTGCATTCCTTTGGTTTGTATCTCCACACCTTCATCTATTCTGATAAATCTTACATTTGGTCTTCTCTCATGTTATTCCATATTTCTTGGAAGTTCTGTTCATGGTTTCTTTCCATCTTCTCTGTGAAGTCAACTTTATTTTCAAGAGTATATATTCTGTCTTCATTGCTGAGGTTCATCTTCCAAGTAGCCTAGTCTATTGATGGTACTTTCCATTGAAATTTTAATTTGGTTTGTTGTTTCCTTCATTTTTGAGGATTTCTGCTTGATTCCTTTTTGTAATCTCTGCTGCTTTATTGAAGTTATCTTTCACATCCTGTATTTTCTCTCCAATACCATCCTTTATTTCAAAGATCAGTCTAACTATGTATTTTCTGAACCCCTTCTCTGACGTTTCTTCTACTGTGTTGTCTATAGATTTTATTGTTGGAACATCTTGGTTTGTTTGAGGCATTTTGTTCCCTTGTTTTTTTCATGTTGTTTTTGTGTCTTCTCATCTAGCAGTGTGGACCTGAGGCAGTAGTTTCTACCCTGTACTCCTATAGTGTCCCTGAAGTCCTCCAGTACCTCATCTTTAAGGGGGAGACTAATATTAACAGCACCCAATGCAAAAAATATACAACCTTAAACCAAATGGCTCCTATTAAAGTGTCTACAGTTTTGTCACAATAAACAGAAATGAAGTGTCTAATTATTGTCCACAATATAAACAGTAAGATTGCTAGAAGTGTTTATCTTTTCAAATGATGGACAATGTGGGAACAGAAATAGTGTAAGATGTGTTGTTTATGGGGGAGGAGAGAAGACAGAAGTAAAAATTTGTAGTAAAAGCAAGGGAGAAATTAATAGAGGTTGGCTGTTAGTATGAGAGAAGTGAGAAACAGAATCCAGGGAGACAAGTGAGAAAAACAATATGTACAGATTTTTTTAAAAAGTAAAAATATAAGAATATACAACAAAACTATAATAATACTATTCGGACATCTCATCCTCAATAAATTGATACATGAAACACATTTGGATTCAAAGATGGTAGAGATGTGAGAGAGAAGGGAAAAAAAGGAAGGTCTCAGGGGAAAATTGGATGATTGCTTCCATTGACTTTCAAAAATTTTCTTTCTTTTCTCCACCAATAGTTGGGGTTGTCTGGAGTTTGATGTTAGCTCCAGTTCAGTGGGTGCCAGACTGGTTGGGTGGGTGAGCCCATAGCAAGATGCCCTCACGCTTTCTTCCAGTCTTCCTACCCATTGCAGTAAACCTCTTCCATCCCTTTCCACTTTAGACTCACTGAGCTGGAGAGAGCCCAGTTTCTTCCAGTTTCTTCAACCTCTGCTCCCCCCAGGGAACTGCCCCTAGTCTCCAGCTTGCACAGGCTTGTCAGGCCCAGACTGGCCCACGCAGACCCAGCTGCAATCTGAAGAACCTGGGCTTAGATCCCCCAGGCTCTGCCTTGCTGCAGTCCCAAGAGCTCATTGACCTTTCAACTTGCAGAGAGACCACCAGGTATGTGCTCACACAAAGGGAATGACCCTGCAAAGAGACAGCCAGATGGCAGCCACTAGCATACCCTGTAGAAAGACTGCAGGTGAAACCAGACCTGCAGGTACCCCAATATATCTCCAGACCCTGGCTTGTGTCCCAAGATGGTGGCAGCTGTGTGTAACCAAACTTGCAGGTACTATGACAATGGGCTTTCAGGCAAAAATGGGCAGCAGGTAGGAGGAGATCCTGACTTGCGGGCTAAGGGCAGATGATCAGTGAATGGATGTTGGGCAGAGACCAATGGGTAGGTGAAAAGCAGGTGATGGGCAGGCAAGAGGCAGGCAAAACCGATAAAAGGATTTTTTTTAAAGGCATCTCATGAAAATAGATGGGAGACCAACAGAGCAGAAGGATGAGGGATGGGAAGAGCAGAAGAGGGAGGGATGAGGGAAAGTCTTGGGAAAGTACTTGGGTACAAAAACTACCAAAGTATGCTATGTTCATGTACAAATATACAAGAATGAAATATATAAGTATAACACATATAATATACATGATTATAATGCATATATAAAAATTTATATAAAATTATAATGCACTAACTAAATTAATAATAATAGAAGGGACATCACAATGGAGGATAGCAAATAAATCAGGAGAGGTTAAAGAGGAGGGAAAGGCAAGGAACTGGGAATGAGATTGATCAAATTATGTTTCTGTATGTACAAACATGGCATATTGACTCCTCCTGTTGTGTATAATTAGAATGCACCAATAAAAAGTAAAAATTTTTAAAAATAAGAAAATAAAACATTGGTTCACAAACCTTCTTGGCTCAGAACTCACAATACTTCTCCATTTCTCCCAGATAACAAGAAAGTCCTTCCAACTGTTGGCATGATAAAGTTCCCCATTTCCACTCTGAATCTTATGCTCACAAAACTCTAAATAACCTTAGCCTAATAACTCTCATTAAAATACTGTAGGCTCTCTCTCCTTCATAACCTGAGCATTTTCTGTTCCTTGTGCCCAGTATACTGTTCCCTCACCTAACATCCTTACAGCTCACTCAAACTTCTTCTCAAGAGTCAACTTTTCAATGAAATATTCTCAGACCCCCTTTAAACAGCACCTAACACTCCCACTCCTCCACACAGGTCTATCGGCCCATCTTCCTTCATTCGCCTTCAAATCACTGTCAAGAATGATGAAAGGCCTACTATTTTTCACCTGTCTTCTAGGCTAACAATTCAGCTTGACCTGTTTTCATGGACGTTAGGAGAAATCAGGAGCCTTCTGGGTCAGAGATGAAAGACAGTTTCTTTTGCATGACAATATCTATGTCCCTTGTCATAGCATCTTTGTGCTGATTCCTGGAGCTCCAACTTGGAGCAGGTGAAGGGAAGGGGCCCAGGGTACTTGCACCTTCGGTAGGTTGATCACAGGAGGAAACCCTTGAGTGCAGGGAGTCAAATGATTCCTAATGGGCAGTGAGCATGGCTGCCCTTTGACAGGAGGGAGACGTTTTCTTTATTTTCCTTGACGGAAACATGCCTTTTGTTTCCTTGGAGGAATCAGCTATCTTCATATACCAAGGCTAAACACTGCACAAACTTACTGAAAAAATAGTATGGAATGCAGTTCCCCTGCTTATTTAATGTGATAAATGTGAGAGACCAGGCAGAATCATCTCCCAAGTGCTACCTACTGATTTCTCACAACAGAATACCTTGGTGGTAGTGGTGGTGGTGGTGGTGGTGGTGGTGGTGGTGGTGTGTGTGTGTGTGTGTGTGTGTGTTGCTGGAACTGATCTTTTTAATCCATGTTGTACCTCCTCCACTAGATTCCTTATGTCATGTTATATGAATTTAATTTTTAGCAATTTACTGATAACATAATGTCTGGAAAAAAACATTCAATAAGTTTTACTAGAAGAATTAGGAATGAATGCCACTATCAAATAATACAAATGCCAAAACATGCATATTGGCTATAAAGAAATTAAATATGTTAATTAAAGCATATACACACCCACCAAAACTTTTGCTTAAAGAAATATTCAAAGAAAATGTACAATTTTTTTCTAAACTTTTGTAATTTTTGAGGATTATTTAGATTGTCAGAAAATAAAATCCTTATTGTGAAGAATTTACTCTATTTTAATAAAAGAAAAAGCAAGGAGAATAACCTGAAACTGGATCCTGCTTCCAAACCACCTCCACCACATAAAGAAATCTCCACCATCCTGCCCAGAAGGAGGAAACTCTCGTAGGAATTTCAGTATCTCAAGGTCAATATTCTTCAGTATATGATGATAAAGGTAGGTGATCAATGGCACTGAAGAAGGGGAAGAACCCTAAAAGAGAGGTTTATAGGATGATGTTCTTGGGATGTGCTAAGATCTCTGATTTTATAACCAAGTCCCTACTTCTGGCCCGCACACATACACTCAAGCTCCCTCTTATGTGCAGACTGCAAGTGCACACTCAGTTCCCTCATTCACGTGGACGTTATCTCCAAAGTGAGGCACAGTTTGATGCAGACTGAATATTCTAGAGGGTGTGGGAAGTGTCACCAAAATGCTGTGGTTAATTGAGGCTCAGTCTCAGCTCTTGTCCTTAGCTCAGGAGCCTGGTGGCAGTGAGGACGTGTTGCTCTTTTCCACCATTCGCTCAGCAACATGCTGAGCACCCTCAGCGACCCAGGATCCTCCATTCAGCCACTTCTTAGCTGTTGAGAAGATAAGATATATCTCTATTGGACAAACCTACAGAATGAGATTACTTTATTCTGGATTGCGAGTTGTAAGAATGCTTGTTGCTCAGTGATTGGTATTTCTATTTGTTTCCCCATTTTGGTGTGAGTCTTTTTCTCTTCATAACTTGTCCTTATCCATTGACTATCATTCAAGAGCGGGTGCCAGAAGGTGTATTATTAACCTTCATCCACCAAGATGACTAAGAAGAGAGACCAACAATGTGGTGAGGCAGATCATACACTGACACCTCAAAAGCTTTGGGAATAGAAATGTTATTTTCCATCTTTTTCTCAGGAACTATGTTTTAGAATCCTGTATAGTTTGCCCAATGGGGGCGGGGGAGGCCTTTGAGAACTGATTTGAGTCTAGATTTTTATTCTCATCATTATAATATTATTTCCCCTTACCTCAATCACTTTTCAACTTCTGTCCATTTGATGATTCCTCTTTCTTCTTGACCCTGAAATCGTGCAGTATTTAAGTTGATGGAATATTGTGTTTGTGAACAAACTTAAGGGATGAAAGGGCTGCCCAGAGGCTACCCTTCTGATGGATCAAAGTGGCATTTAAGGAACAGTCTTGACTTGAGGATCTGGGGAAATTCCAGAGGGTTTTGCCTTGGGAATGTAGGGACAGTTAGGCACTAAGACAATTAATATCATGATCTGGTTTCATTTCAGAATGTGCATTTAGACAGATAAGGAAATAGACCTCATAATAGGGAAAGAAAGCCAGAGAAGGGAAAAGTTTGCAAGCAATAGATGGTGTCTTGGAGAGGATCTGCCACATTTGGGAGAAATGTCATTGGTCACTATGACTATGACTCCCCTATGCATGTTTGCCTTTTTTTATCATTATTTTTTTATAGACTGCATTTTGATTCATTGCACACAAATGGGGTACGCTTTTTTGTTTCTATGGTTGTGCACGATGTAGATTCATACCATTTGTGTATTGCCTTCCTGTGCCCATCTGCTGTGGAAATTATTAAAATTGCATCTTACATTGTCTCAGTATGGAGGAAGCTGTATCGGGTTTGATTTATTATTATACATTATTACTGTATTACTTTATTATTCATTCATTATGTTCTTTTTAATTTAGATTTTAACATGAATAAAAGAAAACATTTTCACAGGTCCCTTAATATGTTCTGGTCCACAAAAACTTTACCATTTTATGGTTTAGCTATGAGATTGAGATTTGCCTACCATATTGTTTATAAATTGATAAACTCAAATGTAGTTTATCACATTATAAATAATATGATCAAAAGGACATTTTTCATACATTTTAATATTTTTAGCTATCATCTTAAAATCGGAAAAAGCTTTCATATTCTTCAAAAATTCTTTTGAGATTCAAAACAAAGTAAGTTGAAGTTCACCGACTCATCTGAGTATCTGCAGTATCTGTGAGAAAGGATTTAAGAAATGACTTTATTCTTTTGTTAATTTGGCCAGTCTATAAACTGAAATCTAGCTCCTTTCATGCCATGAGCTTCAAAAGGGGAAACAGTAATAAAAGTCAATTCAGAGAAATTTCTGCATTTAGGATTTCAGTCCAAAGAGCAGATTGACATAGAAACAATTTAAGTTAATAAAGAAAAATCTCACAACAGAGCCATACCAAGTACTAGGGTGGTCAAAAAATTCCTGCAGTGTTCCAGTGGTTTAACAGCAACTAATCCTATTTGGAGTTAATCTTAGAAGTTTGTTAGAGAAGATGAAGGATAGGAACCAGGGTCTTTAAAGTTTTTTATCATGTGCAAGGACTCCTAAAACTAGCTGAAGTGATAGGGCTGAAATTTACCAGGCATTATAGAATTAGTAAGAGGCAAAGCCATATTTAGAAACAATAAACCCTAGAACTCTCAATCTAGTGTTCTCTTCCCATTCTTTCAAGCAGTTCCCTGTAGAGCTGTAGGGGAGAGATACATGGAAATAAATGAGGTATGGTGTGTGTTCTCATTCAAAAATATTGTCCCAGTATAGTACCTGTGCCTCATTCTGGAGAGATTGTACCTACAAATTCTCTTTGATTCTCTTCTCACTGAAGAAATTGGTCAGGACCAACACCAGCCCCTGCTGTAGCTGGTACCACAGAACAATCTGGCCTGTGGTTCAATTGTGTGTCTTGGTAATGGTTTTCAAGATTGACTCCTCTCAGAGATGTGGGCCGTCTGCTTATATCCTGAACACACATACACACACACAACCACAGAAAGAGAGAGAGAGAGAGAGGAGAGAGGAGAGAAATAAAGGGTATAGGTTGGGAAAACCAGAATGTTCTGCCCCTTTGTCCTCAAATACCCAGACTGTTGAAAAAAAATAGATTCAATATAGTACAGTAAAAAAAAAAAAAAGAAAGAAAGAAAAAAAAGAGTTTCATGAATACTCTTAGAAATTTATGATTGCAGCAATTGGAAACAACTAAATTGTCCATTAGCAGGTGAATAAACAAAATTTGGTTTATGCTTCCATTCAATGGACTATTTCAATAATACAGTAGTCCCCTTTTCTCTGCAGGCGATAGGCTCCTAGACTGAAACCACGGAGTACTGAGCCCCACCTTCCCTGTGCATTTTCCTACACATACACACACAAAGTTGATGCCTTTTCCATCTTAACCAAGCACTCGCTACTCACTGGCCATAATTTTTTGGTTTGAAGTAGACAACAAAGCTGAATGAGTTTCTTTTTTACTTCTTCAAAGTAGAAGATTCACTCTTACCATTGTTCTTATCAATGTCAGAATACATTTTGTTTTTACTTTTCATTAAGTTGAGAACTTTCACTTTTTCACTTAAAAGAAGCACTTTACAGCTTCTCTTGAGCATATCCAAATGTCAGCACCACTACTGGTACACTTTTGAGTCATTCTTCAGTAAAATAAGTATTACTTGTACACAAACTGTGCAATACGGTGACAGATAACTCAGACAACTACTAAGGAGACTAACAGGTGAGCAGCTATTTATCTGGGGTACCCTGAACAAAGGGATGGATCACATCCTGGGTGGGACAGAGCAGGATGGCATGTGTGAGATTTCATCACAATACTGAAAATATCATGCACTTTATAACCTAAGAATTATGTCTGGAATTTTTCATTTGACATTTTCAGTCCATAGTTGACCATAATATCAAAAAACATGGAAAACAAACCTATAGATAAGGGAGGATTAATGTAAAATGGAATGGACCACAGATACTTGCAACTGCTTGAATGAAACTCACAGACATGCTGAGTAAAAGGAACGAGACACAAAAGAATATATGATTTTTTAATGAAGCACTATAACAGGCAAAATGCTTCTAAGGAAATATCAGAAAAAGAGTTGCCTAAAGGTGAGGATGATTTGTCTCAAAATGAACAATGAGAACTTTTGGGAGAGATAGAAAGCTTATTATTATTTATATTATTATTATTATTATTAATTTCTGCTTTGTGAAAAAAATCCATTTTTCACATTAAACATTATTTGATGTTAGAAAAAGGCACAGAAGAGAAAATGTATTTGAGAATATCAAAGGAGTCTAAATTATTTCTTATACATGAGCTTACCTGCTTCTGCATCTAAAAACGGAACTCTTTAGCAGTCAATGATGAACATAAGAGTATTTTTGTTTTCCTGCTGAGCTCGTGAAGTGTTTTTTTAACTTATTAAGGTGGCACATACAACCATGCCTAAGTGCCTTCAGCCACAAATGTCCTTTGAAAAATCCCTAATGTCATGTTGGACACCCCACGTATAAATGTCACCACTTGGGACGAGAATTAGTCTTTCTTGTGGTAATATTCTCTACTTGACTTCTGTATAATATTATCTCTAATCTAATGAAAGAAAATGGTTCTCAGTAACTCCCTCCCAAAAGTAATAGTTCATATTCTTTTTCTGTCACATAAATGGTATCGATAAAAAAAAAAAAAAAAAAACAACTTAGCAACAAAAAGGTTCTATGACATGGTGGAGTTATGGGGTTCTACAATAGTTCCATTCATCAAATTGTACAATACATTATAATCCATGTAAATTTCATCTTAAATCATTTTCAAATTTCTATTTAGTTTAGTATGGGTAATATGTAGACATATAGAGAAAAATTAGTGAAAAGGCGTAGGTGGTACATGAGAAGCACAGGGAGGATACATGTTTGAACTTCTTCATGCTGTTAAAAGTTAACTTCTAAAAAAGTGCTTCATCATGAACAGAGGTGCCAACATAGATAAGTTATTTGATATTCTCATTTCCAGTTTAGATCATTATAGGATCTCCGGGCATGGTAAGCACCTAGGACAATGTCCTTGGACTTGCAGAACTCCAGGAGATTGCTCTGGCTGAAATAAGGGTGACATTCCACCTGTAATTTTCCAATCAAAAGGTATCAGAATACATGAGCCAAAAAGCACATGTAAATTTGAAAAGTGCTTTGAAGGAATAGCTACTGCTACATTGACGTGTGTAACTCGGAAGTACAGAGTTTTCTTGATATGTCTATGTTTTTCAGGTTGGTCATTTTTAACATGAGCTTTCTGAAATACCTTCAAATCCCATCAGTTCTCAGACTGAGGAAAGAATTTCAGATTTTAATATGATTAAAATATCTTCTTCCCAAACTGTAGTTTCTGCTGAAAGAAACCTAGATTCATTAGAGAAATCACAGGTTCCGGTTCTAAGCAAGAAAGCTACAAATTGAGCCTACCACAGCTTGCACTATAGAAAACTAAGATAAGAAAGGCATGCCAAAGACCCTGGGCTCATGCAAAGAGGTGACCTAAGCATCGAAGAGAACAGGAACTGCAGTGGACGGAAAACATCATGGCTGCTGACGCTCATGAGTTCACCTAGATCATCTGTGATCTAGTCCTCTTTACAGTAAGTACAAAAGGTTCACCATCAGAGGTTCAGACTGACGTTGCCATCTTCCAACTCGGCATCTCCACCTGGATGCTTCAGAGGAACTTCAAATCTACCTCTGAATGACTGAAGAAATCATTCTCTCCCACTCCATGCAATCTGCTCTTTCTCTTGTATTTCCTATTTCGGTGCAAGAAGCCATCATCTACATAGTCAATATGAAGCCAGAAACTTGGGAGCTATTAGTTAAGGAAGAAGAGTGTGAAGAACAGAGAGTAAAAAAGCTCACAGGGCTGCAGGTGGGCTTGTACTTGAACCCTGGCTTGTTCAGAATCTAGTGCAGCTGCCTATGATTGAAATTGGACACCCTTACCTGGTTACACCTGCATGTTTATACCTCTCCAGAGTCTGGAGAGAAAGAAGATGTCTGGTAAACCTTTAGTGTAGTTTGGCTTTTTATTTGTCATTGGACTTTCTAAAACCTGGAAGCCTGTTTTCCAATATGTAACAATTGGACTGAATCAGTTTCATCCTTTTGATACATTATTTCCAAATGCACTTTCTGCTATGCATACATGTGTATCTGTTCAATTCTAGTACATGCACATTCAAGACAACAAATAGACATTAAGGAGTTTTTAAACCCTTCCTTGCCTTCCCACACCCCCTTCAATGCTGTTAAGCATGCAAGAAGTCTTGAACAAATGCTACCATAGTCAAGAGCAAAGAGAAATTCTCAGATTTTCTGTTAAGAGAGGGTTGCTGCCTCTCTCCTAGAATGATACAAAAATGCATATGAGACAGGCTACAGAAGGACAGGCTTCACTTTCCCTTACAGCCACCCTCTCCTAAGAGAGTAGCTTTGCCTTCCTCTAGGAGTGTTTATCAGTTCTAGGATACTGTGCTAACTCCTCTTGAGGTCATTTCTGCTGATCCCTTTTATAGGACTCACAACAAAGACCAGACCTACAAGGTAAGAAAATACCTACTTAGAACCTTAGCATTTGTGATTAAAAGTAGGGCTTAATTCAACTCCCTTGCTTTATAGATGAGAACTCGGAAGTACAGAGAGGTTTCTTGATATGTCTAAGTTCAAGCATCTCCATCTACTTGTCAGACCCCCGCAGAAGTGGAATTGTAGCCTGTGCAGACTCCCACCATTACCGGGACAGATTTTAACACCAAGAGGGAGTTTAATCATGAATGTTGCTTTGGTTAATTATTAATTGTTACATGTTTTATCTGCATTATTTTGATAGCCACACTTTTTTATTATTCTTTTTTGCTTACCATATTAAATACTAGTTTATTTGTTCTAATATTTATCTGTATTGACTAAAATCAATGCCCTGGTTTCACAAGCACAGAGGTATGCAAGGTTTTTCCGTGGTCAGCATCAGAACTGGGAGGATTGAGAGGGCAGAATGTCAGAGCCAGACCCAGGAGAAACCACAGCGAGACAGTTGGATACAGAGGCAGAAGCCCAGAGGGCTTCTCATCTGACCAGCTGGTTTGATCTGGACAAAGATCTTGCTTTAGGAAGCTGCCATCACCTCTGGGCAAAAGTCAAAGCCGTAACATTCACATGGCCTGTCTCAAATCTCAAGCAGTGAAATCTTTAATGATTAGACCTGACATGATCTTTTTGTACATTTCCCAGAACCAAGAAAGCAACTGGGGCTGGAAAAAGGAAGCATATGCTGAACCTGCTTCTCCTTGTAGATGTTTGGAGACAGGGGTCTGCTGAGGGTGAGGACATCTATGTCTATCTACCCCAGTGCACCCAGTCAGACATCGAAGATCGAGCTCTGAAGGAACGGATCTAATTTTACTTAGGATTGTACAGGACATACATAGGCACATTATCCAATTAGGTTAACATGATTGTTAAAGCATAACAGAATCAGCCTATGGGTGAACTATACGTCGAGGTAGTGTAAACAAACCAAGCATGCCTAAGCAGTTCTGCCCAGCAATAGGTCTGAGACAAAGGACTGGACACAGCATGAGGCAAGGCAGCATGGGTGAGCTCACATCACAACTTGCTGGGATGCTTGACAGAGCAAGGCCTCCCCTCAGCTCCTAGCTCAGCCTCAGCAACTGCAAAGACCTTCATTCCATGGTGAGTCTTTACCATTACCTCAGTCTCTCTGTCCAGACTGTTGGGCTTACTTAGATCATGGTGTCAGTTACTGCTGTCAGAGAAGCTTGAGGAATGTTCCCTACATCTCCTTCCAGCAGTAACCCACGATAAATTAATGATGGTGTGGAAGGAAGTCACATTTAGAGAAAGAACTTGGATTTGAGCAGTAAGCAGGCTTCCATTTCACCCATACAGTTGGTATCATCTAAACTTTAAGTGCATACATATATTACTCTTGATTTGTAAGTAAGGGAGGTAAGAACAAATTTATTCTCTAAAGCATTTTTCATCAATAACTGTAAAAAATTAGGTGTACACGTATATGTATATACACACACATAGTTACGCATGTATATGTATACATAATGATTGACATGTCCTATGCTTAAGCTATCATAATGGTTAAAATGGATAACTATGCCATGGAAACCAAACAGGCTCTGCCTGACAAGGACTGATATGTCATGTCCTAGTCCTACCAAGATTAAGCACACTGAGCTCTGTCATTTTCTGGCTAGTATTTTCCAAGCCACCCCAAAGCTGCCCCCATGGTTAACTTCATGCCTCCTAAGTCTTCCTAAAATACCTACTGGTTAGAATAGTGGCTTTTTACATGAAAACCATTTGGATGGTTGAAATTCTTTCTAACAAACTCAGAGCAAAGCTGCTGCAGAGTGATCATTTCAGTCATTTCTTCCTAATCTCATTGCTCTCATGAGTTTCTAACCTACAGTGGGGGCCTACCACCAACACAGAGGAAGAGTACAGAAAGAGCAGCCTGACCTTCAGATTTTAAAAACGTAGGAAGTAACAATAAGAGTGCTTACCTAGGAGAGTTCTTCAGGCATTAACTGAGATCATGTATATCAAGTACTTAAAATGCAAGTTAAGCATTGATGTGTGTTATAATACATAATATATACTATGATGTCATTCTAATAGGGGACAGACAGACATAAGTGGTGGGAACATGAGGTTAAGGGAATAATTCTATAAACTGGGCCCACTGTGCTGACCCCCCACATGCTTTCTTTTCCAAGAAGCAATTTAAATGCAGTTCTTCCTGGCTTCAGTGCACAGAATATGTCACATTCCTCAGCAAACTATCTATCTACAGGGGAAATTCAGGGCCAAAAAAATGTCCATAAGAAAAGTTCAAGTTATCCTGGAAGCAGGAGGTGGGCTTTTATGACCTTCATAGATCAGATCCCAGAATTCAGGAAGATAAGGATAATTCCCCCAACCATAAAATCTGTAAGAACAGGTTCCAAGTAGTACCAATCAGCATGGGTCAAAGTGACCTACAATGATCATGGCAGTGGAGACTTGAAAGTTTTATGTTATCCAGCTGACAGTCCAAAGTCAAGAGATGGACCCAGGTGATACTCTATGGAAACTTCCCTGGGACTCCAATAGAACCGGAGGGAAGGAGAGGCACACTGTCCTTCTCATCCCTGAGAGGACTCACTTTCTCCCTTGAGAGTGTCCTCTTTCTCCCTTTCACAATACTTCTAATAGACTCATGCCTGTTACTCTGAATATGTCTGAAATCTTTCTGCCTTGATCCCAAGAATTGGAGTTTCATGCTGCCTCAGTTTCCTGCAATGCCCCAACCCTGTAACAATTTGATTGAGGTAATCCACCCACAAAATTATCAACCTCCAAATCTTCAGAGCCAATAGTTTAGTGCACTTAGTGCAGAAAAGGTCTCTATTGCTGAGAGAGAGAAAAGTTAGAGACAGCAGAGGCAAGCCCAGACGAGTCCTTCCAAGTGACCCATTCTCCACCATATGCAGGACTTCTGCCATCAGAACTTCCAAGGCAGTTGACAAACCACCTTCCAATTCCCATGGGGTCCACTTATTTCTTCAGAAGCAGAAGTGCCAAATCGAAGCCTTGGCATGAGTGTCCATCATTCAGCTTCACAGAACAACTGTGGCTGAGATCCATCACCATCCATAACTCCTCTGACTAGAGTTGAGTAGATGATGCACCAGTGTTCTTTATTTCTACCAACCACCAGGTAAGTGGAACCTACCAACCAGTGGTTCCAAAATGAAGCTGGAATAAATCCCATGACTTTCTTGTGATAGTTTCTTGTCCCATATCTTTCAGCAACAGCACATAGAAATGTTCTGTGTGCTAGAGGAGTTTGGATTTTCTCTTCAGCATTGCTCCTAAGTTGAAAAATGAACCATGACAAATTGTTCTAAAATTATCACTTGGTTGGTCATTTCTAAATGTTAATTCTGCTATAGGGCCTTAGTTCATTTCCTCACCCTCCATTTTGTCATAAATCCCATCAAAAAAGATCTTATTCAGATTTTTTTCCATACTGGGAATTAAACCCAGCACCCTGGACATTAAAGGCAAGGACTCCACCACTGAATTCTATCTCCAGTGCTTTTTAAAATTTTTATATTATTTTATTAAGTTGCCCAGGCTGATTTCAAACTTGAGATTCTCCTTACTCAGCCTCCCAAGTAGATGGAACCACAAATGTACACCACCACACACCACTTCAGAATTACTTGAACAAAGCTATATGTCTGTCCCAAGCACATATGTAACAAAATTCCTTAGGAACACCCACCATTAATTTCATCATCCTCATCCTCTGCATGGAGGCCCCATTGCGACTTCTGATTCTTTCTGTGTTTCTTCCTTGAAGAAGGAAGTCTTCTTGCCAACAAGAAATTATATGAGATCACCCATAAATCCCTCTATTATTGTCTTTGTTTCAGTGGATATCTCTATTGGAGAAGTTTTCTCCACCCACCCCCCATTAAAACCTTGGGAACTTCACTTATCCTCAGGGTACATGCTCCAGCCTCAGATCCTTGATGACACCTATGATCTCATTGTAGGAAGCTGGCCATTCTTTCCTGTGTACGCTTGTGTTTTTACAACTTCTATTAATGCAGTTCAAACACACACACACACACATGATTAATGAAATTATACTCTGAACTAGTAAAGAAACTCTGCTAGATAAAACTCCTAAAAAGTGTTGTTATGGTTTGGACCTTAATATGTCCCACAAATGTCAGGTATTAAAGTTGCACTATTATGCTTTGGATCTGGAATGTCCCCCAAAGATTCATGTTCTTAAAATCTTAGTCCCCATTGCAGCAATGTCCAGAGGTGGGGCTTGTTTTATGAAATGAGTGAAGTATGAGGGTTTCTAATGTCATCAGTAGTTTAATTCATCCCATGAGTTACCTGAATGAATTCTTGGGAAATGGTAGAAACTAGGAGACCTAGATAGAGAAACTAGGTCACTGGGGGATGTTCTTGAAGGATACAGTTTGTCCTGAACCCCCTTATCTGCCTATCTCTCTTTCTATCTCTCCTTCCCGCTGCCATGAGCTAAACAGTTTTCCTAAATCATGCCCTTCCAACATAATGTTCTGCCTTCCTTCAGGCCCAAAGCAATGGAGCCAGCCAAACATGAACTGAGACCTCTGAAATAGCAAGTCAGAATAAATCTTTCCTCCTTCAGTGTATTTATGATTTGAAAACCCTCAGTCCTTGACACAAGTGTTACAGAGTCACCAAAAATAAATACAAAGCCACCAAAAAAAAAAAAAATACAAATAATGCAAAGAATGGCACAACAGCATAAGCAATGAATATCCATCTTTGCCAACAGACTTGAACCTCAGTGGAAATAAGTCCCCACTTTTTTGTCCATTTTAAGTATTTTTTTCCAGCACCCACCAGCCCCCACCCCCACCACAGACGGTGCTCAGCCTGCCTGAGCTGTGACTCTGCAGCTTCTTTAGAGGCTGGTACAGACATTTTGAATTATCCCTGAAGGCATGGCCTCCATCATTGGAGGGGCGGCTCCCTTCCTGAGACACCTACAGGAGACTGGAGGTACTTCGATAGTTAGCGCACTTACATTGAGATACCGAGGACTGGGAGGCGTGAGTGGTGGGTGACTGTGAACCATGGATTTTTTGTTTCTTTGTTTTGCTTTTAATTTTTTATTTTTTTATTTCTTCTTTTTTTTTCCTCACTCTATTTACCTTTTACTTACCTATTTCCTTGGAGCTCTTTCTCCCTTTTCTCATTGTAAAGATCAACTTCTTTGACCCCACACTGACTTTTCCCTTGAATAGGTACCTCTGTTTACTCACTTACATCCTACAACCCTCCCCATCCTCTTCATCCCATTAGAAATACTGTAGATAATAATCGAACTCATCCTGTTTATTACAATAATGTTAAAGTCTTTACAGGGACTGTCTGGTTTAGGGCTGCATGTTGTTTGTATTGGGTGCTGCTGTTATTGATCTCCCCCTCAAAGGAGAGGTACTGGAAACCTGCAGGGTCACAAAAAGTTTCCAGGGGGGAAACTTCAGTATCTCTGATCTTCACTACTAGACAGGAATATACAGAAACGATTAAAAAAAAACAGGGGAAGGAAGAAAGTATAGCTAACAAACCAAGATGCTACTGTAATGAAGTCCAAAGACAGGATACCAGTAGAAATGACAGAAAAAGAGTTTAGAACCTGCATAATTAAAATCATACATGGAGCAAAAGATAAGAGAGCAAATGCAGGCAATGCATGATCGCTCCAATAAACAGTTAAAAGGGCAAATGCAGGAAGCAAAAGAACACTTCAATAAAGAGAAAAAGATTCTGAAAAAGAACAAACAAAATACTTGAAATGAAGGAAACAATAAACCAAATTAAACACTCAATAGAAAGCATCACCAACAGAATAGATCTCATGGAAGACAGAATCTCAGACAATGAAGACAAAATATTTTATCTTGAAAATAAATTTGACCAAACTGAAAAGATGGTAAGAAATCATGAACAGAACCTCCAGGAATTATGGGATATCATGAAAGATCAAATTTAAGAATTAATGGGATTGAGGGAGTAAGAGAAATACAAACCAAAGGAATGAAAAACCTGTTCAATGAAATAATAACAGAAAATTTCCCAAACCTGAAAAATGAAATGGAAAATCAAATACAAGAGGATTACAGAACATCAAGTACACAAAATTACAACAGACCAACACCAAGGCACATTATAATGAAAATACCTCACATATGAAATAAATATAGGACTCTAAAGGCTACAAGAGAAAAGTATCAGATTACATAGAAGGGGAAACTAATATGGATAGCAGCAGATTTCTCAGCCCAGACCCTAAAAGCAAGAAGGGTCTGGGACAATACATTTCAAGCTCTGAAAGAAAATGGATACCAACAAAAAATCCTATACCCAGCAAAACTAACCTTCAGATTTGATGATGAAATAAAATCTTTCCATGATAAGCTTATAGATGAAAAATCCTTATCAAAATTCTGACAAACTACATACAAAAACATATTAAAAGCATAGTACACCATGATCAAGGGGAGTTTATTCCAGGGATGCAATGTTGGTTCAACATCCAGAAATCAATAAATGTAACTCATCACATCAATAGTCTTAAAGTTAAGAATCATATGATTATTTCAATAGATGCTGAGAAAGTGTTTGATAAAATACAAACTTTTCATGCTTAAAACACTAGAAAAAACAGGGATAGTAGGAATATACCTCAACATTGTAAAGGCTATCCAGGTTAAGTCCATGGCCAGCATAACTCTAAATGGAAAAAAATGAAAGCACTCCCTCTAAGAACTGGAACAAGGCAGGGATGCCCTCTTTCACCACTTCTATTCAACACTGTCCTTGAAACACTAGCCATAGCAGTTAGACAGACCAAAGAAATTAAAGGGATATGAATAGGAAAAAAATAACTCAAGTTGTCACTATTTGTCGATGACATGATTCTAATTGAGAGGCTCAAAAAAACTCCACTAGAAAAGTTCCAGAACTAATAAATAAATTCAGCAAAGTAGCAGGATATAAAATTAATATGCATAAATCTAATACATTTCTATTCATAAGTGATGAATCCTGTGAAAGAGAAATTAGGAAAACCACCCCATTCACAATAGCCTCAAAAAAAAATAGAATACTTGGTAATCAATCTAACAAAAATGGTGAGAGACCTCTACAATGAAAACTTCAGAATGCTAAAGAAAGAAACTGAAGAAAACCTTTGAAGATGGAAAGATCTCCCATGTTCTTGGATAGACAGAATTAATATTGTCAACATGGTCATCCTACCAAAGGCACTATACAGATTCGATGCAATTCTAATTAAAATCCCAATGACATTCCTCATACAAATAGAGAAAGCATTCATGAAATTCATCTAGAAAAATAAGAGACCCAGAATAGCTAAAATAATCCTGAGAAGGAAAAGTGAAGGAGGAGGTACCAAAATACTAAACCTTAAACACTACAATGGAGCAATAGTAACAAAAACTGCATGGTATTGGCACCAAAATAGACAGGCAGACCAATGGTACAGAACAGCAAACACAGAGACAAACTCACATAAATACAGATACCTTATACTAGACAAAGGAGTCAAAAACATACAATGGAGAAAAGATAGCCTGTTCAACAAATTGTGCTGGGAAAACTGGAAATCCATATGCAGTAAAATGAAACTAAACCTCTCTCTCTCACCCTGCACAAAACTCAACTCAAAATGGATCAAGGACATAGGAATTAGACCAGAGATTCTGAACCAAATAGAAGACAAAGTGGGCCCAAATCTTCATCATGTTGGCTTAGGATCAGACTTCCTTAACAAGAGTCCCAAAGCACAAGAAATCAAAGGAAGAATCAATAAATGGGATGGACTCAAACTAAAAAGTTTTTTCTCAGCACAGGATACAATCAATATTGTGAAAAGACAGCCCACAGAGTGGGAGAAAATCTTTACCACACACACTTATCTCCAAAATATATAAAGAAGTTACAAAACTTTACACCAAAAATACAAAGAATACAATCAATAAATGGGTCAAGGAACTGGACAGACACTTTACAGAAGAAGACACACAGGCAATTGATAAATATATAAAAAAGTGTTCAATATCTCTAGTAATTAGAGAATTGCAAATCAAAACTACCCCAATATTTCATCTCACTCCAATTAGAATGGCTATTATCAAATAATAATAGATGTTGGTGTAGATGTGGGGAAAAAGGCCCACTTGTACCTTGCTGGTAGAGTTGCAAATTGGTGCAACCACTCTGGATAACAGTGTGGAGAATCCTCAGAAAGCTTGGGATGGACCCACCTTCTGACCCAGTTATCCCACTCCTGGGTTTATACCCAAAGGATTTAAAATCAGCATACTACAGTAACGCAGCCACATCAATGTTTATAGCAGCTCAATTCACAATAGCTAGATTGTGGAAACAACCTAGATGCCCTTCAGCAGATTAATGCATAAAGAAGCTGTGGTATACATGCATAAAGGTATATTATTCAGTCATAAAGAATAATAATATTATGGCATTTGCAGATAAATGGATGGAATTGGAGAACATCATGCTAAATGAAGTAAGCCAATCCCAAAAAACTGAAGATGTTTTCCCTGATAAGTGGATGGATATATAATGAGGTGGGGGGGGGGTGTCAAAGAAGAATGGAGGAACTTTAGATTATGTAGAGGGAAATAAGAGGTGGGGTATGAAAAATGGTGTTATGAGACAGACATCATTACCCTATGTACATGTATGATTCATACCATGAATGGTATGAATCTACATTATACACAACTTTTCATAGAAGTGAAAAGTTGTACCCCATTTGTGTACAATGAATCAAAATGCTGTCTGTAAAAATAAAAAAATAAATCAAAAAAATTAAAAAATATAATAAAATAAAGTGGCCAGCACAGAGAAAGCACTCAAAAAAAAAAAAGTTTTTTCCTATACCCTAACTTTTCAACCTGTTTTACTTTTAATTTTACTTTTTATTATTTTTTTGCTATTTTTAATTTTTTAATTTATTTTTTTACTTTTTCCATTTTGCATGATTTTGTGTGTGTATTCAGAGGTATGTCTGTGTGAATTCTCACTGCATGGATAGGTTTAAAATATATATATTCAAATAGTTTTTCTTTCATTATAATTGCTCTCTTCTTCACTCATTTATTATTTATCCTTGGCTTGATTTTGGTGGGGTAAAATTTTATGTTGATTTGGTTTGTTTTGATCTTTTATTTTCTTGCATATTTTTACCTTGAGTTTTGTTCCTCTTATTACTCCTTCTTCATTCTTTTCCTCTCTAACAACAAATGTTCCTGTTCCCTTTCCTCTCTTTATTTTATTACTCTTCTTATTTTGTACTCCTCCTTCTTTATATCAATTATCTGCTACCTATATCCTACTTCCCCTCTGTTCAATTCTTATTATGAATTAAACATTTTATTTTTGCATTTTTTATTTGTTCTTTTTAGATATACCTGACAATAGAGTGTATTTTGACACATTATATATACATGAAATATAACTTATTCTAATTAGGATCCCAATCTTGTGGTTGCACATGATGTGGAGTTACATTAGTCATGTGTTCATATATAAGGATAGGAAAGTTATATTCAATTCATTCTACTGTATTTCCTATTCCCATCCCACCTGCCTTCCTCTGTTTACTTTTTAAGTACTTCAACTTTTCTCTTGCTTGCCTTTCTACCATATTTTCTTTTCCTTTGAGGAACTATAATTCCACTGATAGAATTAAATAGCTTATATAATTCTTACCCAGTACATGTTGTTGTGATTATTAACACAGTGTACAACATAGTAGACAACTGCTGGTTAATGTCTGATTGAGTTCATGGTTAAATGCTGACCCCATTGTTCGTTTACAAGTGGTAATTAGTGTTATAGATGTCAAAGTAGACACCAAACATTTATTTTAACACTGTACCTTGGTTGTGAACACTATAGCTGGTCCTTGCTCCCTCTTTCTCTAAGAGAAGCTGGAAAGTGATTAGGGCATTTCAAGTTCACACAGGAGAGATCCTGCTGATGAGCAACACTCACTTCTCAGCCAAGTAACAGTGAACTCCACTCCACACAATCTAGCCCCACTGGAGCTTCATCAATACTTCAACACATCGAATAAAGGAGAGAAAAACCTAAGACCAACTACCAGGCCCCAAGGAGGAATAGCGAGAGGGGGACCTCAGGACACACTCCTAGACATCTTCTCATACAACAAAAACAGAGAAGTCTGTAGAACAAAAAAGATAAAAAGACACCAAAGCACATGTGTACCAGAAGAGGAATCCAATGCAACTGAGGCACACATATAATATCTCTGGAAACATGCAAAACCAGAAAATGAGCCTCCCCCCAAAATTCACAATCCCTCAACAAAGAAACCCACAGATATAAAAAAATCAATGAAATTTCAGAAAAAGACTATCAAGAACTGATTATTAAAATATTCAATAAGGTAAAATATATAGGAAATAATTAAGAGATCAAACACAGTAAGTGAAAGACCATTTCAATAAATAAATAGAAATATTGAAAAGAAGACAAACAGAACAAACTAGAAACAAAGACACAATTAATCAAAGTAAAAATTCACTTGACAGTATCACCAGCAGAACAGATTGCATAGAAAAGAGAACTGCAAGCCTTGTAAAAAAAAAATAAATAAGTAAAAATAAATAAATAAATAAATCCAGGCACTAAAGATAGGGTATATGAACTTGAATTCTCAGTATACAATAAAGGAAAAAAATAAAAGACCATGACTAGAATATGCAAGAACTCTGGGGCAGCCTGAAGAAGCCAAATGTCAGAGTCATTGGGATAGAAGAGAACAAGGAGATAGAGGCTAATGACTTTAAGAATGTCTTCAGTGAGATAGTAGCAGAAAATTTCCCCACCTTAAAAGGTGCAAGAGAAAATTGTCAGGTCACATTTAGAGGCAAACCAATAAGGCTCATTTCTGACTTCTCAACTCAAACCCCAAAATCCAGGCAGACATGGAGTTAAATAGTCCAAACTCTAAAAGAACACAATTGCCAACCAAAGTTCCCTTTCAGAATCAATAAGAACTAAAAACTTTCCATGATAACAATAAGCTAAAAGAATTTATGATAACTAAGCCAGCACTATAAAAATATTTAAAGATATGCTACATAGAAGACCCCATAAACAAACCCCAATTTCCCAATAGATGAAGCTCAGTAGAAAAGCAACTAATTAAATGAAAATCAAGACAGAATTAATATAACAATAGCAAACTAACCAAGATGGCAAGATACAACAATATGTATCCATAATAACACTGAACGTAAATGGTCTCAATTTCCCAATGAAAAGACATAGATTACCAGAATAGATTTAAAAACATGATTCAACTATATGCTGTTTGCAAGAGATTCATTTCATAGCCAAAGCCATTCATAATCTGAAATTTAAAGGTAGCAGGGAAAAAATATCATGCAAACAAAGTCTAAAAGCAAGCAGGAGTTGCTATTCTCATATCTGACAAAGCAAATTTCAAGCAAAACTTAATCAGAAGAGACAAAACCACTTTGTCTTTGGAAACAATCCAACAAGAAGATAAAGTAATAGTAAATATTTATGTCCCAAATGTCAATGTACCTAAATACACACACACACACACACACACACACACACACACACACACAAATACTTGTTGACATTAAATTCTAGATAAACCCCAATACACTAATAATGGGTAATTTCAACATACCCCTTTCACTAACAGACTGGTCACCCAAACATAAAATCAATGAAGATATTTCTGACTTTAATAATATAATGAATCAAATGGACCTAACAGATACCTACAGAATATTTCACCCAAAAACAGCTGAATTCACTTTGTCTCAGTAGGTCCTGAGGACTTTTCCAAAATAAATCAAATGTAAGTCTTAGTAAATACAAAAAAATTGATATAAACTTGCACATCCTATATTATAATGGAACTAAACTAAAATTGATAGCAAGAAAAATTACCAAAACCACATAAATACATGGAGATTAAAAAACACTCTTTTAAATGAATCAATCAAAGAAGAAAGAAATTCTCATAAACAAATGAAAACAAAGATACAACATATCAAAATCTCTGGGACAGGATGAAGAAGAATGTTTATAGCATTGAGTGACTACATTAAAAAAGATTGACTCCCCAAAATTAAGGTAATGCTACACCTCAAAGTCTTAGAAAAGAAAGGACAAACTAATGTCAATATCAGTAGAAGACAGAAAATAATTAAGATCAGAGTCAAAATTAATGAAATTGAAAATTTTTAAAAATACACAGAACCAATGCAACAAAGAGTGTTTCTTAGAAAAGATAAATAAGATTGATAAACACTTAGACAAACTAACCAAAAGAAAGAGATAGAAGACCTAATGAACAAAATTAGAGATTAAAAAGGTAATATCACCACAGACCTTTCTGAAATCCAGAGGATCAATAGAAATCATTTCAAAAATTCATACTCTTAAAGCTGGAAAATACAGAAGACGTTGACAAATTTCCACACACATATGACCTACCCAAATTGAACCAAGAAAATATACAAAACATAAACAGACAAATAACAAACAATGAAACTGAAACAACGATTCCAACAAAGAAAATCCCAGGACTGGATGGATTCTCAACTGGATGAATTCTACCAGACTTTTAAAGAAGAATTAACAGCAGTCCTTAAATTATTCCATGAAATAAAAATGGTGGGAAGACTCCCAAATACATTCTATGAAGCCAGCAAAACCTTATACCAAAAGACACAGACCAATATATCTGATGAACATAGTTGCAAAAATCCTTAATAAAATATTAGCAGATTACATTCAAGAACACATTAAGAATATAATACACCATGATCAAGTGAGTTTCATGGTAGGGATGCAAGGTTGGGTCAAAATATTCAAATCAATGAAAGTAATTCACTACATAAAAGTAATTAAGGATGGGGATCATATGATCATCTCAATAGATGCAAAAAAGGCCTTTGATGAAATCCAGCACCCATTCATGTTTAAAACACTGGTGAAACTAAGGATAGAAGGAACTTACCTCAACATTATAAAACCTACATTTGACAAACCAAAAAATAACATCAGATTGGAGAAAAGAAAAACACAAGGATGTCCACTCTCACCACACATATTCAGTATAGCCTTAAGATACTTTTAAAATTGCTGGCAGGCATGGTGGGTACATGTCTGTAATCCCAGCAACTTGAAAGATTGAGGAAAGTGGAGGAAAGATCATGGACACACCTCACAATTTAACAAGGCCCTCAGCAACTTAGTGAGACCCTGTGCAAAGAATAAAGCAAGTTACTAAAAGTTAAAATTCTTATGAACAGATGCAATTCTGTATGCATATATGAAGAATTTCAGTTGTTTGATGAAAATACTGAAGATAGCATTAACTATTTCGTCTTACTGAATAAAAAAGAGTACATTGTCAAAATTCAGAAAGTTTGAAAGGATTGTTTCAAAATGTAAACATAAAGGAGAAAGGAAGCAGCAAGTCAAAGAAAGCAATACAAGAAAGTTTTAGATATGGGGATATATTTTGGTAAGGAAAATTAAAAGAGAAAGGGAATGATTTTGGATGAGAAAGTATTTTGTATGTTAAAGTAATATTTTTGTCCTAAAGTCTGAGATGGAAATAAAGAGAGGGCAAAACTAAGGATGTAATCAGGTTGTGGAGGGTCAAATGAGTCAGTCTTAGGAATTTTCTGTTTGTGTAAGTTACCATGATTTAAGTTTTTGTTCTCCTAGAGTCAATACGATGTACTGACATAATTATATTTCTCTATGTTTAAGACAGCACAATTTTATTAAAACATTGATCCAATCTAATTTATCGATATAATTTCTTGTGTCAATTAGGTTTCTATTCCTTAGGGAAGATGAGTTTTAAAGAATTAGGGTTTGTTTAGGTACCTGTTTAAAAGTCCTTAAAATTATTGCTTCATAACTCTGTTTACATAAACAACTGTTGTTTTAGATTATCACAGCACATTTGACACCTTAAATATATGTAACTGGAGATATGTATATATCTGAGGTCTATATATGTTTGCCTGAGATTTGTTTAAATGTTATGAAAAAGCTTAAACACAAAGCTATGTAGGTTTAATATAGGCAAGGTAAACAATAAGCACTTTCTTCTATACAATATACATCATATCTGGACCTTTCACATATAAAATGGTCAATGAATCTTTCGGCATTTCTACCATTTGTATTGGGACCCCACCTGTTTGCTTTGACTGAATAGGATTTTGCTATTGTATATCTGAGGTGAACTTGTACCTTAGGTAATAGATCTATTTTGTGGTCATTAGCACTATTTCCTAAAGTAATAGGTCTAAAATTATCCTTTGATTTTTGTCAGTACTGTTAACCTCTTTAGAACTGCAATTATAGTTATCCTACAGAGCTATGGATTCCTCATTTTGTTTCAAAAGTTAAAATTAAATTAACCTAAGAGTATCTTACTTAACTGTGATGTAATTATTACTAGTTTCTTTTTATGTTAAAGGTATTCATGTTCACCAAGTGTACAAGCCTCCTCAATGTAAAACTCAGGAGAGAACCTTATCAAGCTGGTGTCTTCCAAACTAAAATTGTTAGTAGTGATAGTCTTTTTTTAGGCTTAAGTAAAAACAGAAAATTTAGATTCCTTTTTATTTATGTCATTTAATTTTTTTGTAACTGGGTAAAAGTAACCTATTACTAATAAGTTATATATGGAGAATTATGCTATTCTTTATTGGGGTCAAAATTTAAGTGTATTTTAGGAAAGATAGTAAGGAGAACCTAATTTGTTTAAAGGTTAGAAATATGGCTTATGGAAATATTTGGCTACTCTTTCCACAAAGGAAGTAAGTTAAGAACTCTCTTAGCCTTTCTGTTTGACTTGTGATTCAGATGTGAGGTTAGTATGTTAACTGATAGTCACATATACTCAGGGAACAACATATGAGAACTTCGTTTTATCATACTCCTAAATAGAATGGCAACCAAGATTAGCTTCAAATGTAAAACACTTAAAGATTTGTCAAAAGCCTCACTTTAGATAAGGCTCTGCTTCTTGCCCCATTCCATATTAGGATGGAACCAAAACAGGTTATAATTTAGCTCATTTAAAATTCTGTTCAAAAGGATTGATTTTAATTGCTTAGATTACTGTGATACCACAACAGAAACAGCAATAATGCAAACAAGTAAGGGTTTGGGTAAATTTATAAAAGGTATTTAAAGGATATAAAAGGGTTTTCAAAAGAAATAGAATTTGTAAAATATTTTGTATGTGATTGATTTGATAAATTATGGGTTTATGTAGAGTCTAAACAGGTATCAAAGGTACATCAGTGTTATTATAAAAATAATTATTATATTTTGGTTTGGAGTTATTATACAAATGGGTTTTCATCCTTGTTAATTTTATTTTGTGTTTTCCTTATAAAACTTTATAACTATTGCCTAATACAGCAGTTGCGGAAGTAAAACTTCTAACACAGTGATGTGAGTTAATCTGAGATAATAATTGATCACCTACATAACAAATAGGGTATAATGTTGACTCCCAGTACTAATATTGACCCATAAAGTGGAAGGGGTAACTGTATAACTACAGAAGTTAAAATTAAACCCATTAATCCCACTTCAAGAGAGGTGTGACTGGTCTTCTGGATGTTTACCAAGCAGACTCGGAAACCAAAGCCAAAGAAAATAAGAGTTAAGATACTTAGCCAAAATTTTGACCTTAGCCCTTTAAGGTCAATCAACAACCAGGGTATGATGGCACCATCCCACAGACCCTGAAACCGATGAGTCATCTGACCTCCTGAACAGGGAATGTGAGTACACTGGAGAAAGGGAGCCAAGCAGTCAGTGTACATTCTGCAAAGAGGCGGGTCATTAGAGTGGGAAATGTCCCTAACACTTGCTTCCGTAGGAAGCCACATGTGGTCAGCAAGATCCTGACTCATACTGGCTGATGGCATGACTGGTAGATTTAGAGACTAAGGAGCCATGAAGCTCTTTAAAATTCAAAAGTAACCCCTGAGGAGTCTTATCTGACTTTAGCAGTAGGAAGGAAAGAGGTTAATTTTTGATCAACAAGAGGAGTCTCACCTACTCGGTCTTGAACGCACAGCCAAGAAGCATACTAAAGACATTTATTTATTTTCATTTTTAACCTTTTTAATAATTTATGTATTTTCATTTGCACCTTACAGGTATACATAAAAGTGAAATTCACTGTGGAATATTTATATGTGCACACAGTAATATTTTGTCAAATGGTTTCTGCATTTTTCTCCTCTTTCCCATCCCTTCCCCTCAATCTTCTTCTACTTTGCTTATCTTCCCTGTCTTTATGATGTCTTCTCGACCCCTCCCATTTCCCCCCTAGTTTTCTCTAACTTCTGAGTATGGGAGAGAAAATTTGACCATTGATTTTCTGAGTCTGGCTAATTTTACTTAGTATGATATTCTCCATTTTCATCAGTTTGCCAGCAAATAACATACTTTCATTCTTCCTTATGGCTGAGTAAACTCCTTTGTGTATATGTACCACATTTTCTAAATCCATTCATCTATTGATGGGTACCTGGGCTGGTCCACGTCTTGTCTACTGAGAGTTGTGCCACACTGATGTGACTATATCAATACAGTATATTGATTCTAGTTTTTTTGGAGAAATACTGGGGAGTAGAATATCTGGGTCATATGGTGGTTCCATTCCTACCTTTTTGAGGAATCTCCATACTGCTTTACAGAGTGGTTTTATTAATTTGCAGTTCCCCAACAATGTATGAGTGTATCTTTTTTTCCTATATCCTTGCCAGTATTTATTATTTGTAGTATTAAGTGTTGTCATTCTGATGGGAGTGAGATAAAATCTCAGTATAGTTTTGATTTGCATTTCCTGATTACTAGGAGTGTTGAAAATTTTTTCATGTATTTGTTGGCCATTTATGTTTCTTAGTTTGAGAAATAGCTGTTTACTTCTTTGGCTCATTTATTAATTAGGTTATTTGTTTTTATATTGTTAGGATTTTTGAGTTCTTTATATATTCTGGATATTACTCACCGTCAGAGGAGCAGCTGAAAAAGTTTTTCTCCTACTTTGTAGGTTCCCTCTTCACATTCTTTATCATTTCCTTTTCTGTGCAGAAACTTTTTAATTTGATTCTATCCCACTTATTGATTCTTGGATTTTATTTCTTGGGTTTTTTGGATTTTATTAAGGAAGTCTCTGCCTGCACTAATATGATGGAGTGTTAACCCCCTTTGTTTCTAGCAGTTGCAAAGTTTCTGATATAATTCCCAAGTCTTTGATTCACTTTGATTCTCTTTGTGCAGGATAAAAAATAGGTATCTAGTTTTATTCTTCCATATGCGGATGCCTAGTTTTTCCAGCACCATTTGTTAAGAAATCTTTCTTTTTCCAATATATACTTTTGGCACCTTGGTTGAGTGTTGGATGACCATAAGTAAGTGTGTTTGTCTCTGTGTTTTGTCTTGTATTTCATTGGTCTACATGTCTATTTTTATGCCAATACCATGATGCTTTCCTTTCTACAGCTCTGTAGTAAAATTTCAGATCAGGTGATGTGATACCTTCAGCATCACTCTTCTTGCTCAGGGTTTCTTTGGTTATTCTGGTCTTTTATTTTTCCAAATGAATTTTAGGGCTTCCACCCCCGCACCCTAACCTGAGAAGAATAACACTGGTATCTTGATGGGGGAATTTCTATATTTATTTTGATAGTATGGTGATTTTGACAATATTAATTCTGCCTATTCAAGAATATGGGAGGTCTTTCCATCTTCTAAGGCCTACAATTTCTTTCTATACTACAGGTTTTCATTATAGAGTTCTGTCACCTTCTTGGTTAGATTAACACTGAACAATTTTATTTTGTTTTTGAGTTTATTGAGAATGGGATGATTTTCTTTATTTCTTCCTTGGAAGAATAGTTATTGGCATATAGGAAAGTTATTGATTTGTGAATGTTGATCATTTATTCTCCTACTTTGCTGAATCATTTATCAACTCTAGAAGTCTTCTGGTGGAGTATTTTTAGATCTTTTAGATATGGGATCATGTCGACCACAGAGATAATTTGATTTATTCTTTTCCTATCTGTATCCCTTAGTTTTCTTTCTCTTGCATGATTACTCTGGCTATAGTTTCAAAGGCTATATTAATCAAATGAGAAACTAATTCAAATTAAAAATTAGAAATAAACCAAAATGATCAGGAATACAAATCATATCTCAATAATAACCTTGAATGTTAATGACCTAAACTCATCAATTGAAAGATATAGACTGTCAGAGTTGGTTAAAAAAAGAGATCCAACAATAAACTGTTTCCAAGAGACTCACATCATAGGCAAAAACATCCACAAATCAAAGGTAAAAGGATAGAAAAAAGCATATAACTCACATGGATCTTATAAATAAGAAGGGGTTTATATCCTCATATCAGATAAACTGAACTTTAAGCCAAAGTTAATCAGTAGGGACAAAGCAGTACATTTTGTACTATTTAAGGGACCTATACATCAATCAGCAAAACATAATAATTGTGAATATTTCTGCCCCCAATGGAGCACCCATGTACATCAAACAAACCCTTCTCAATTTCAAGAATCAAATACAACACAATAATATGGGGTGACTTTAACACACCTCTCTCACTACTAGATAGATCCTCCAAAGAAAAACTAAACAAAGAAACTATAGAACAAAATACAATCAATAACTTAGACTTATCAGACATATATAGAATATTTCTTCTATCAGTAAACAAATACACTTTATTCTCAGCAGCACATGGATCTTTCTCTAAAATAGACCATAAGTTATGCCACAGAGCAACTCTTAGCAAATGTAAAAAAATAGATAATACCCTACATTCTATCATATCATAATGGCATGAAATTAGAAATCAACAATAGAATTTTAAAAATAGATGCTATTATAATGCCTGGAGACTAAATAATACACTAATGAATGATGAACAGGTAGCAGAAAAACTCAGGAATGAAATTAAAAAACTCTTAAAGGTAAATGACACTGATGATAAAGCATATCAAAATCTCCAAGACACAATGAAAGCAGTGCTAAGAGGAAAGTTCATTGCATTGAGCTGTTTCATTTAAAAAATAGAAAGTTCATGAATAAGTGACCTAACATTATATCTCAAAGCCCTAGAAAAAGAACAAGTCAAAATCAAGCAGAAGACAGAAAATAATTAAAATCAGAACTGAAATCAATAAAGTTGAAACCAAAGAAACAAGTCAAAAAAACTGACCAAAAAAGTTGGTTCTTCATAAAAATAAACAAAATTGATAAACCCTTATCCAAACTAATGAAGAGAAAGCAGATAAAAATCAAATTATTAAAATACATAATGAAAAAGGAAATCTCACCACAGACAATACTGAAATACAGAAGATAATCAACAACTATTTTGAAAATTCATACTCCAATAAAATAGAAAATCTTAAAGATATCAAAACAAATTTCTAGAGACATATATATGATCTACCCAAACTGAATCAGGAGGAAATACACAATTTAAACAGATCAATTTCAAGCAATTAAATAGAACACATCATCAAAAGCCTAACAATTAAGAAAAGTCAGGAACCAGATGCATTCTAGCCAAGTTCTACAAGACTTCAAAAAAGAATTAATACCAATACTCCTCGAATTCTTACATGAAATAGAAAATGAGGGAATCCTTCCGAACTCATTCTATGAAGCTACTATCATTCTGATACTGAAAGCACTCAGAAACCACTCTGGACACAGGAACTCAGGCAAAAGGTTTTACTAAGTGGACATGTGGACTGTCTGCCTGCAGGTTGAGACAGAGAGAGAAAATGAGAGAGAGAGAGAGAGAGAGAGAGAGAGAGAGAGCTAGCGAGAGTGAGAGAGAGAGTGAGAATGAGTGGAAGAGAGAGAGGGAGAGAGAGAGAAAGAAAATGGCCGTGGAGCTATCCTTACATAGTAGAATTTCACAGGCTAATGACAATGGGCCAATGACTGACTAGGAAGTTTGCGTGCTAATAAACTGGGTTGTAAAGCATTATGGGGGAGGCAAATAATGGTGGCAGCAAAATAGCAGATCTGATGCCAATATTACTCCCTTTTTGTTTTTAATAGATACCGGGGGTGAGATGATGTTTTTTCTTCTGAGGCTTCTTCCTGCTGGTTAGGGGCAAAGAGTCTCATTCTTGTAAAAAATAAAAAAGAATTAGGGAGGACCTTAGGCAGGAGCAGAATTTTTGGAGCTGGAGGTGTCAATAGTGAATTGCAGGTCTCAACTTTGGGTGTCAGGGGCTGGTAGTCTTGAAGGAGAAGCAGTTGATTGACCGATTGGTTGGTGAACTTCTGTTGTTTCTCTGTTTGTACATGACTAGAGGCATAACATTTGTGTAATCATAAATTTATATAGGGTAATGTTGTTTGATTCATTGTTATATTTTCCCTTCCCCCCCACCCCTCCCACCCCTCTTCTACCTCTATACAGTCCTTCCTTCCTCCATTCTTACCACCCTCCTTATCCCTAACCCTAAATCTAACCCTAACCCTAACGCTAACCCCTCCCACCCCCCATTATGTGTCATCATCTGCTTATCAGCGAGATCATTCATCTTTAGTTTTTTGAGATTGGCTCATCTCACTTAGCATGATATTCTCCAATTTCATCCATTTGCCTGCAAATGCCATAATTTTATCATTCTTCATTGCGGAGGAATATTCCATTGTGTATATATATATATATGTATATATATATATGCCACAGTTTCTTTATCCATTCATCAACTGAAGGGCATCTAGGTTGGTTCCACATTCTGGCTATTGTGAATTGAGCAGCAATGAACATTGATGTGGCTGTATCTCTGTAGTATGCTGATTTTAAGTCCTTTGGGTATAGGTGAAGGAGTGGGATAGCTGGGTCAAATGGTGGTTCCATTCCAAGCTTTCTGAGGAATCTCCATACTGCTTTCCAGAGTGGCTGCACTAATTTGCAACCCCACCAGGAATGTATGAGTGTACCTTTTTCCCCACATCCTTGCCAACCATATTGTTGCTTGTGTTCTTGATAATCGCCATTCTAATTGGGGTGAGATGAAATCTTAGGGTGGTTTTGATTTGCATTTCTCTTATTACTAGAGAGGTTGAACATTTTTTCATATATCTGTTGATTGCTTGTATATCTTCTGTGAAGTGTCTGTTCATTTCCTTAGCCCATTTGTTGATTGGATTATTTGTACTCTTGGTGTAGAGTTTTTTGAGTTCTTTATAGATTCTGGAGATTAGTGCTCTATCTGAAGTATGAGTGGCAAAGATATTCTCCCACTCTGTAGGCTCTCTCTTCACATTACTGATAGTTTCCTTTGCTGAGAGAAAGCTTTTTAGTTTGAATCTATGCCAGTTGTTGATTCTTGCTTTTATTTCTTATGCTATGGGAGTCCTGTTAAGGAAGTCTGAACCTAAGCAAACAAGTTGAAGGTTTGGACCTACTTTTTCTTCTATAAGATGCAGGGTCTCTGATCTGATTCCGAGGTCCTTGATCCATTTTGAGTTGAGTTTTGTGCAGGGTGAGAGACAGGGGTTTAATTTCATTCTGTTGCATATGGTTTTCCAGTTTTCCCAGCACCAATTATTGAAGAGGCTATCATTTCTCCATTGCATATTTTTGGCACCTTTGTCTGAGAAAATTGTATTTATTTGGGTTTGTGTCCATGTCCTCTATTCTGTACCATTGATCTACCTGTCTATTTTGGTACCAATACCATGCCATTTTTGTTACTACTGCTTTGTAATAGAGTTGAAGATCTGGCATTGAGATACCCCCTGCTTCGCTCTTTCTACTGAGGATTGCTTTAGCTATTCTGGTTTTTTTATTCTTCCAGATGAATTTCATAATTGCTTGCTCTATTTCTGTAAGGTACATCATTGGGATTTTAATTGGAATTGCATTGAATCTGTATAGCACTTTAGGTACTATGGCCATTTTGACAATATTAATTCTGCCTATCCAAGAACATGGGAGATCTTTCCATCTTCTATGGTTTTCTTTAATTTCTTTCTTTAGTGTTCTGTAGTTCTCATTGTAGAGGTCTTTCATCTCTTTTGTGAGATTGATTCCCAAGTATTTTATTTTTTTCGAAGCTATGGTGAATGGGGTAGTTTTCCTAACTTCTCTTTCTGAACATTCATCACTTATGTATAAAAATGCCTTCGATTTATGTGCATTGATCTTATATCCCGCTACTTTACTGAATTCACTTATGAGATCTAAAAGTTTTCTGGTGGAATTTCCTGGTTCCTCTAAGTATACCATCATATCATCAGCAAATAGGGATAGTTTGAGTTCTTCTTTTCCTATTCATATCCCTTTAATTTCTTTGGGCTGTCTAATTGCTCTGGCTAGAGTCTCAAGGACGATATTAATAGAAGTGGTGTAAGAGGGTATCCCTGACTTGTTCCAGTTTTTAGGGGGAATGCTTTCAGTTTTTCATCATTTAGAATGATATTAACCATGTGCTTAGCGTAGATGGCCTTTAAAATGTTAAGGAATTTTCCCACTATCCCTATTTTTTCTAGTGTTTTGAGCATGAAGGGGTGCTGTATTTTATCAAATGCTTTTTCTGCATCTACTGAAATAATCATGTGATTCTTGACTTTAAGTCTGTTGATATTGTGAATGACATTTATTGATTTCCGGATGTTGAACCAACCTTGCATCCCTGGGATGAAACCCACTTGATCATGGTGCACTATCTTTTTAATATGTTTTTGTATGCGATTTGCTAAAATTTTGTTGAGAATTTTTGCGTCGATATTCATTAAGGATATTGGTCTAAAATTTTCTTTCCTCAATGTGTCTCTGTCTGGTCTAGGTATCAGGGTAATATTGGCTTCATAGAATGAGTTTGGGAGGGTTCCCTCCTCTTCTATTTCATGGAATACTTTGAAAAGTATTGGAATGAGTTCCTCGTTAAAGGTTTTGTAGAACTCGGCTGAGAACCCATCTGTTCCTGGACTTTTCTTTCTTGGTAGGCTATTAATAACTTCTATTTCATTACTTGAAATTGGTCTATTTAAATTGTGTATGTCCTCCTCATTCAGTTTAGGCAATTCATATGTCTCTAGAAACTTGTTGATGTCTTTGAAATTTTCTATTTTGTTGGAGTATAGATTTTCAAAATAGTTTCTAATTCTGTTTTGTATTTCAGTCGTGTCTGTTGTGATATTTCCTTGTTCATTCCAAATTTTAGTGATTTGGGTTTTCTCTCGTCTTCTCTTTGTTAGTGTGGTGAAGGATTTATCAATTTTGTTTATTTTTTCAAAGAACCAACTATTTATTTTGTCAATTTTTTGTAATGTTTCTTTTGTTTCAATTTCGTTGATTTCAGCTCTGAGTTTAACTATTTCCTGTCTTCTACTACTTTTGGTGTTGATCTGTTCTTCTTTTTCAGGGGCTTTGAGCTGTAGTGTTAGGTCGTTTATTTGTTGAGTTTTACTTCTTTTATTGAATGCGCTTCATGAAATAAATTTTCCTCTAAGTACTGCTTTCATAGTGTCCCAGAGATTTTGATATGATGTTTCTTTGTTCTCATTTACCTCTAAGAAAGTTTTAATTTCATTTCTAATATCTTCTGTTATCCATTCATCATATAATAGCATATTGTTTAATCTCCAGGTGTTGGAGTAATTTCTGTTTTTTATTCTTTCATTTATTTCTAATTTCAATCCATTATGATCTAATAGAATACAAGGTAGTGTCTCTATCTTCTTGTATTTGCTAACATTAGCTTTGTGGCATAATATATGGTCTATTTTAGAGAAGGATACATGTGCTGCTGAGAAGAAACTGTATTCTTTCTTGGTGGATGGTATATTCTATAAATGTCCGTTAAGTCTAAATTATTGATTGTGTTATTGAGTTCTATTGTTTCTTTGTTCAATTTTTGTTTCGAAGATCTGTCCAGTGGTGAGAAAGACGTGTTAAAATCACCTAGTATTATTGTATTATGGTCTATTTGAGAAGATTGAGATTGAGATTGAGAAGGATTTGTTTGACATACATGGATGCATCACTGTTTGGGGCATAGATATTTATGATTGTTATGTCTTGCTGATTTATGCTTCCCTTAAGCAGTATGAAATGTCCTTCTTTACCCCTTCTGACTAACTTGGGCTTGAAGTCCACATTATCTGAAATGAGGATGGATACTCCAGCTTTTTTGCTGAGTCCATGTGCATGGTATGTTTTTCCCCATCCTTTCACCTTTAGTCTACGGGTATCTCTTTCTATGAGGTGAGTCTATTGCAGGCAACATATTGTTGGATCTTTCTTTTTAATCCAATCTGCCAGTCTATGTCTTTTGATTGATGAATTCAGGTCATTAATATTCAGGGTTATTATTGAGATATGATTTGTATTCCCGGTCATTTGGTTCATTTTTTAAATTTTTTTTTGACACACCTTAGTTCCTCCTTTTTGAGAATTCTTTAGGATAATTCCTCCCTTTGCTGATTTGCTTCTTCATTTTTTATCTCTTCCTCATGGAATATTTTGCTGAGAATGTTCTGTAATGCTGGCTATCTTTGTGTAAATTCTTTTAGCTTTTGTTTATCATGGAAGGATCTTATATCATCGTCAAATCAGAAAGTAAATTTTGCTGGGTATAAGATTCTTGGTTGGCATCCATTTTCTTTCATGTCTTAGTAAATGTTGTTCCAGGCCCTTCTAGCTTTTAGGGTCTGAATTGAAAAAATCTGCTGATATCTGTATTGATTTCCCCCTGAATGTAATTTGGTTCTTTTCTCTCACAGCCTTTAAAATTCTGTCTTTATTTTGTATGTTAGGTATTTTCATTATAATGTGCCTTGGTGTGGGTCTGTTGTAATTTTGTGTATTTGGAGTCCTATAAGCCTCTTGTACTTGATTTTCCATTTCATTCTTCAGATTTGGGAAATTTTCTGAAATTATTTCATTGAATAGATTGTTCATTCCTTCAGTTTGTTTCTCTAAGCCTTCCTCAATCCCAATAATTCTTAAATTTGGCCTTTTCATGATATCTCATAGTTCTTGGAGATTCTGTTCATGATTTCTTACCATCTTCTCTGTTTGGTCAACTTTATTTTCAAGGTTAAATATTTTTGTCTTCAATATCTGAGGTTCGGTCTTCCAGGTGTTCTATCCTATTGGTTGTGCTTTCTATGGAGTTCTTAATTTGGTTTATTGTTTCCTTCATTTCAAGGATTTCTGGTTTTTTTTTTTCAATGTCTCTAATTCTTTATTGAAATGGTCTTTTGCTTCCTGTATTTGCTCTTTTATCTGTCGATTGGTGCAATCATTCAATGCATGAATTTGCTCTTTCATCTCATAATTCAGTGCCTGCATTTTCTCTTTCATCTCATCGTTTGCTTCCCTGATCATATTAATTATGTACATTCTGAACTCCCTTTCTGACATTTCTTCTGCCATGCTGTCGTTGGGTTTTATTGATGTAACATCTAGATTTGTTTGAGGCATTCTCTTCCCTTGTTTTCTCATATTGTTCAGGTATCAGTGGACTGCTGAGATGTTGCAGATTTCCTCTATTGACTCACAATGTCCCTGAAGATTTCTAGTATATCTGCTCTTAGCCTTCAGTAGCCTGAAGTCTTGGAGGAAGTTGATAATGTGGTGCTCCACAAGGAAGCTGCCTCTCTAGGGGTGGTGACCCTCAGGTGGGGTATATTCCCTGCTAGTGGGCAGAGGTGCCTCCACTTGTTGACCATTGGTCAACCACAGGGGAACTAGGCTGCGGGCTGAAGCATGGCCTATTTGGGCCTGTGTCTCTGGTTTTACCGTCCTTGTGGGAAAATCTCACCCAGTGGGGAAGACTCACCTGGTGGGGAGGTCTCGCTGGTCAGTTCCCCTCCTGGTGGTTCCCCTCAATCCACAACTACCGCCTGGGCAGGGTAGCCTTCCTAGGCAACATTCCCAGGGGCCCAGACCTACCTCCTAGCCCTGGGAGCCTCACCCTTAGCAGACGAGTCTCCTTAGGTTGCCTCTCCTCAGAGAAGCTGCCTGCAGTCCTAGAACCTTCGCTCCACCCCTCAGCTTGTCTCTGTGGAGCTCTTCCACCGAGAAGCCACCTAGGTCCCGGGACTGTGCTTTGCACCTAATCACCAGTCTATGAGGCCCCTCCTCTGAGCAGCCACCTGGAGCCCCGTACAGATGCCGAGCCCCAGTGACCCGCCGTCCACCTCTTCCTCCAGGCAGCCACCCAGAGTTCTGTGTGGTCGCTTCGAGACCAAGCAACTCACTGCGCACCTCCTCCTCTACCAGGCAGCTTCAGTAGTGGTTGCTCTGAGTCCAAACACCTCACCGCACAGCTTCTCCTCTGAGCAGCTGCTGGAACCCCGGCGGGTTGCTCCGAAACCAAGCGTTGTGCTGAGCGGCCTACTCTACAAAGCTCCCAGTTGTCCATGTTCACTGCTCCAGCGGGGGGAGGAGTGTCTCACCGGGCAACTCTACTTCACAAAGTTCGAACTATCTTTTTAATATGTTTTTGTATGCAATTTGTTAAAATTTTGTTGAGAATTTTTGCATCGATGTTCATTAAGGATATTGGTCTGAAATTTTCTTTCCTCAATGTGTTTCTGTCTGGTTTAGGTATCAGGGTGATATTGGCTTCATAGAATGAGTTTGGGAGGGTTTCCTCCTCTTCTATTTCATGGAATAGTTTGAGGAGTATTGGAATGAGCTCTTCTTTAAAGGTTTTGTAGAACTCGGCTGAGAACCCATCTGGTCCTGGACTTTTCTTTGTTGGTAGGGTTTTGATGACTTCTTCTATTTCATTACTTGAAATTGATTTATTTAAGTTGTGTATGTCCTCCTCGTTCAGTTTCGGTAATTCATAACTCTCTAGAAACTTGTTGATGTCTTCGAGGTTTTCTGTTTTGTTGGAGTATAGATTTTCAAAATAGCTTCTAATTATGTTTTGTATTTCACTCGTGTCTGTTGTGATATTTCCTTGTTCATTCTGAATTTTCGTAATTTGAGTTTTCTCCCTCTTTCTCTTTGTTAGTGTGGCTAAGGGCTTATCAATTTTGTTTATTTTTTCAAAGAACCAACTATTTATTTTGTTAATTTTTCCGATTGTTTCTTTTGTTTCAATTTCATTGATTTCGGCTCTGATTTTAACTATTTCCTGTCTTCTAGTACTTTTGGTGTTGCTCTGTTCTTCTTTTTCTAGGGCTTTGAGTTGTAGTGTTAAGTCGTTTATTTGTTGATTTCTACTTCTTTTGTTGAATGCACCCCATGAAATAAATCTTCCTCTAAGTACTGCTTTCATAGTGTCGCAGAGATTTTGATATGATGTGTCTTTGTTCTCGTTTACTTCTAAGAATTTTTTAATTTCCCTCCTGATGTCTTCTGTTATCAATTCATCATATAATAGTGTATTATTTAATCTCCAAGTATTGGTGAAGTTTCTGTTTTTTATTCTGTCATTTATTTCTAATTTCAATCCATTATGATCAGATAGAGTACAAAGTAGTATCTCTATCTTCTTGTATTTGCTAACAGTAGTTTTGTGGCATAAAATATGGTCTATTTTAGAGAACGATCCATGTACTGCTGAGAAGAAAGTGTATTCATTCTTTGTTGGATGGTATATTCTATATATGTCAGTTAAGTCTAAATTGTTGATTGTGTTATTGAGTTCTATGGTTTCTTTATTCAATTTTTGTTTGGAAGAGCTATCCAGTGGTGAGAGAGGTGTGTTAAAATCACCTAGTATTATCATGTTGTAGTCTATTTGATTTCTGGAATTGAGAAGAATTTGTTTGACGTACATGGATGAGCCAATGTTCAGGGCATAGATATTTATGATTGTTATGTCTTGCTGATTTATGCTTCCCTTAAGCAGTATGAAATGTCCTTATTTATCCCATCTGACTAACTTGGGCTTGAAGTCCACATTATCTGAAATGAGGATGGATACTCCAGCTTTTTTGCTGTGTCCGTGTACATGGTATGTTTTTTCCCATCCTTTCACCTTTAGTCTATGGGTATCTCTTTCTATGAGATGAGTCTCTTGCAGGCAACATAATGTTAGATTTTTCTTTTTAATCCAATCTGCCAGTCTATGTCTTTTGATTGATGAATTCAGGCCATTAACATTCAGGGTTATTATTTTGATATGATTTGTATTCCCAGTCATTTGACTCATTTTTGTTTTTTGACATGATTTGGTTTCTCCTTTATTTGGCTATTCCTTTAGGCTAGTTCCTCCCATTGCTGATTTGCATCGTTGTTTTTCATCTTTTCCTCATGGAATATTTTGCTGAGAATGTTCTGTAATGCTGGCTTTCTTTTTGTAAATTCCTTTAGCTTTTGTTTATCATGGAAGGATCTTATATCGTCGTCAAATCAGAAAGTAAAAATTGCTGGGTATAAGATTCTTGGTTGGCATCCATTTTCTTTCATGTCTTAGTAAATGTTGTTCCAGGCCCTTCTAGCTTTTAGGGTCTGAATTGAAAAATCTGCTGATATTCTTATTGGTTTCCCCCTGAATGTAATTTGATTCTTTTCTCTCGCAGCCTTTAAAATTCTGTCTTTATTTTATATGTTAGGTATTTTCATAATAATGTGCCTTGGTGTGGGTCTGTTGTAATTTTGTGTATTTGGAGTCCTATAAGCCTCTTGTACTTGGTTTTCCATTTCATTCTTCAGATTTGGGAAATTTTCTGATATTATTTCATTGAATAGATTGTTCATTCCTTCGGGTTGTTTCTCTAAGCCTTCCTCAATCCCAATAATTCTTAAATTTGGCCTATTCATGATATCCCATAATTCTTGTAGATTCTTTTTTTTTATTGTAAACAAATGGGATACATGTTGTTTCTCTGTTTCTACATGGCGTATAGGCATACCATTTGTATAATCATAAGTTTACATAAGGTAATGTTGTTTGATTCATTCTGTTATTTTTCCCCTTCCTCCCACCCCTTCCATCCCTCTTTTCCCTCTATACACTCCTTCCTTCCCCCATTCTTCCCCCTCCCTAACTCTAACCCTAACACTAAACCCTCCCACTCCCCATTATGTGTCATCATCCACTTATTAGCGATATCATTTGTCCTTTGATTTTTTGAGATTGGCTTATCTCACTTAGCATGATATTCTCCAATTTCATTCATTTGCCTGCAAATGCCATAAATTTATCATTCTTTATGACTGAGTAATATTCCATTGTATATATATACCACAGTTTCTTTATCCATTCATCAATTGAAGGACATCTAGGTTGGTTCCACAATCTGGCTATTGCAAACTGCTTGTAGATTCTGTTCATGATTTCTTACCATCTTCTCTGTTTGGTCAACTTTGTTTTCAAGATTAAATATTTTGTCTTCAATGTCTGAGGTTCTGTCTTCCAGGTGTTCTATCCTATTGGTTATGCTTTCTATGGAGTTTTTAACTTGGTTTATTGTTTCCTTCATTTCAAGGATTTGTTTGTTTTTTTTCAGTATCTCTAACTCTTTATTGAAATGATCTCTTGCTTCCTGTATTTGCTCTTTTAACTGTTGATTGGTGCAATCATTTAATGCCTGCATTTGCTCTTTCATCTCCTCGTTTGCTTCCCTGATTGTTTTAATTATGTACATTCTGAACTCCCTTTCTGACATTTCTTCTGCTGTGCTGTCATTGGGTTTTATTGATATAGTATCTAGGTTTGTTTGGGACATTATCTTCCCTTGTTTTCTCATATTGGTCAGATGTCAATGGAACTCTGAGATATTGCAGATTTCCTCTTTGGCTTATAGTGTCCCTGTAGATTTCCAGTGTATCACCTCCCAGCCTTCCGTAGTCTGAAGTCTTGGAGGAACTTGAAAATGCAGTGCTTCCGAACAAAGTTGCCCCTAGCCTGCTACTGGTTCCAGGGCTTGGAGCTGGCTCTGTGTGGAAAGGCTCTCACTGGGGGGCCTGCTCCAAGAAGCTGGCCATGTGGGAGGAGCCCACTGCCAGAGTGAGCAGGGCTGCCTGGGGAAGACTCTAGCTGCCCTGCCATACTCTGATAAGTCGCCCCTATCCACGCCTGCTGCCCAGGCCAAGCTTCACCTGGTGGGGGAGACTCACCCCATGGCTCTATTTTAGTCCGAGTCTCTCAATGCCTCCCCTTCTTGAATCCTGGGTTCTGGAGTGACAGGAGATGCAGTCACCCTCTAGTCCACCATCTTGGATCGCCTCGTGGAAAGAGCTGTATCTGATCCTGTAGGAAATTCTGTAGGCAATTTAGCAGGCATGGCCCTGTTCAGGAAGTACTGTAGACCTTAAAACAATCGAAAATTTCTGACTCTGGAAGTTTTTCTTGATAGTTATCAGGCACTCCTGCCTAAGAATCTCTTGTAGCCTCCAATCTTACTTATTCTTTGGGCTAACACAAGTGTAGGTCTTAAGTTCCAATAAAGGAACTATTTTCTTTCCTTTTAACCCCAGTTATGGCCACATTTTGGTTATAACTGTTTTTGCTAGGTGTTCAAGACCAAGCTGTTCAAATCGATCTTGTTCTTAACTGTTCTTAAGGGTCAGCTGAATTCCCACAGGGGTTACTTGTGGAGAACTTGAGAGCAATGTCTTAGCTCCTTTAGTGCCATTCACTAGATAGGGTCTTCCTGATGAGGGGGCTTCCTTTGGAAACATCAGGGATGTCTCCCTTTTTCAATCACCCTACTCTTTTCAGCAGGTGCACTGATTGGCTTCTCATTTTCTAGTGGTCTCATCATTCTCCCTGATTTTGAGGTCGTGTGGCCAAGAGTTGCAAACCTCCTTAGAGAAGCTCTCCCATTCCCTGGGATCAGGCTGACTCAGAGGGCAAGAGCCAAATACTGAGTTTCTTGGCCCTTTTGTGTTTTAATCTCAATCTTAAACTTGATCTTAAACATCCAGCAAACCAGTCTCACCAGTCATAAAGTAAGAGTACTGAGCTTTAACTCTAATGTTTGTGACTTTACAGTCATTTACCCCCTTTTATTTAATTGAGGTCTATATTATCTGTCCTATAGGTAATGACTTATTATCTCAAATTAATTTAGGGAATTTGTTCTTGAAGCAGTACTTCTGCAAAACAATAATCAGGCAACAGTTATAGAGTTTACAAGGAAAATACAAAATGGAATTAACAACAGTAAAACATTTAGTTTGTGTAATAGCTCTCTTGAATTTTGACTGAGCTACACATTAAATCCCCTGTTAGAGATCACAGTAATTTTACAACAAAAAAACAGTCTTTTGAATATAACTTTAAGAAGCTGAAGTCTGCTTATTTTGGAGTCATTCTGACATTCAGCAGGGTGGGAGGCTGAACCTTATCTCAGATAAGGTAGGGTTCTTTACAAACCTTAGGTAAAGTGTTCTAGTTCTGAAATTGATCTTTGCCTCTTTCTTAAACATCATTTTACAAAGTTTACATGTATTGTTTCCTGAGTCTAGGTGAACATTAGTTAACACAATGACATTACACCCAAAACATAAATCAAGAAAAACCTGAGAGAACTCTTAACTTTCCTTTTGTGTGACAAAGTAACCAAATGTTTTCATGTTTCAGGATATTAACCTTTAAACAAATCAGGCTCTAATAGATCTGTTATAGAGCATTAAATGATATAAATAAATCCCCAATACTATCCTTATTAACACAAAGAGGGGTGAGAGTGAAGAGAAGAGAAGGTCTGAACATAGGGAATCTCCACCCACTTGCTGCTGCAGTGACAGAAGTTGTATAAGTCCCATTCTCCAGCCAAGAGGAGTCATTATCTAACTTACATTGGGGTCAGACTGTGTTGAAATAGAAAATGAGCCTGCAAGGTTTGAGATATGGAGTCAAATGGAGAGGTCAAATGTTTTTGAGGAGACAACCAAGAGGGTGAGGATCACAGAGAATTTTATATTGAGCACAGCCCATGGCTAAGAGTTCTCAGGAGCCTGGAGAAGGGAAACAGGAGAGGAAGGGGTGTCCCCACAACCTCTCTGAGTTCTCATGTAGAAGGAGACCATCAGTGACTGTCGTCACCATCCCTGACAGGTCTGCGGCCAAAGCTGAGGGAGACCCTGACCCAGCACTGGGGTTTTTGTAGAGAGAGAAAGAGAGAGTTCAGGGCCATGCAGTAGAAGAGCTCTGAGGACTCACTGCCAGTAGAGGGAAGGCTGTCCAGAGTTGAATTCTGTGGTGGGCAAGGAGGTCAGCAAAGGCAAGAGGCAGAAACCCCCCATGGTGGATATTGGCCAAGGAGGAGGGGGCATGGTCAAGGTGGCTTGGATCCCTGTGAGGGGAGATTTAGCAAGCAGTGACTGTGGATCCCACCCTGGGTTTCACAGAAAGACTTTCCTACCCAGAAACATTTTCTTCTCCCTTCTACTAAATATATTTTTGTACCTAGAACCTTTTATTTTTCTTTCCTATATGTTGACCCCTTTTTGTTCACATTCTGAAACAATGCTTATGAAATTTCTGAATTTAGATAAATTACTCCATTTTAATAAGATGAAATATTTTGTTATATTCAGTACTTTAACTGAAACACAGTTGAAACTTTTGAATCCCTTTGTATATAGAATTGTACCTGTTAGGACTTAAGTCTTAGTAACCATGTTTTTAGGATGACACAAAGCAATTTTAAACTCCTTTTAGTTACCAATCTATGAAAACACCAATAATGTTTAAGTACATTACCCCATGGAATTTAAGGGTTAGGATTTTAATTTTGTAAATTAATCAGATGTCTCTAACAAACACTTTTGAGTAATCCCATACATGTCAAATCTACTGAATACTGTAAAAACCAAGATGTCAAACAAATGTATTGAATAATATCTGCTGTCACTATCCTGTTGAAGACAAGTCCTGGAAACAATTGATATTAGACATTTTATAAACATCAACATTTGATTAATTTGACCACCTAGAGACTTGTGAGGTAAGTAATTTTAAAGACATTTTACCTTCATTTGTTAACCCAATTTTAAATTGACCCTTTTTTAAATCATGTGAATTAAGGGTACCTGGATCCATTTTTTATATTTTAATTTAATGAGAGTGCTCATTATTTATGTCAATTTGGTTACACATAGCACAAAAACAAAAAGCCTTGTAGCTGTTTATAGGTGAATCTCCAATGCAATGTTTTAGATGTTTTAAAAAAAAAATTTTAGAGTTGAATAAAAAAATAGAACTGATCAGAAAAACATTAACCTAGGTAGGTAGGATCAAAATTGTGAGCTCAAAAAATATAATATTTAATAAAAACAAAACAAAACAAGAGTCCATGAAGAAAAATGATAATGGCCATTAATTATTTTAGTAAAGTAGCATAAGAGTGTGAGAAAGGCCCAGAGAGGGAGGAAGAAGAAGAGTGAGAGAGAGAGAGAAGAGAGAGAGAGAGAGAGAGAGAGAGAGAGAGAGAGAGAGAGAGACTGGGTTTGCAGGAAGAACAAAGATAAAGAGAGAACTTGAATGTAGTGAAATTTCTTTCCATTTCCCTGAGCATACTCAGAAATTAAAAGCATCCCTAAAAATGTAGGGATCTAAAGTGCCATTTGATTTCATGTCCAGGGTGAAGAGGAGGAATTCTTAAATTAACTAAGAGTCAACCCAGGGGGGTATGGGTGGGGATTGAGAGTGAGCGGCCCATTTTGAGAGAGGAATTGGTGAATACAGAGGTGAGGCATCCCTTGGCCCCCAGGGAATCACCCAAGTGAAGGATGGGTTATCCAGGGAGTCCTCACTACCACTAGATAAGCATAGAGGCTAAGCCTGTAGGGGTACCTGGGTGCCCAGTGCTGGGACTTTCATAGAGACAAAAATGTTGTAGAGAAAACCCAGCTCCCATAAATCTGGAGCTTTCCCACCACTCAGGAAAGAGTCCCCTGCCAGTCTGGAGCTCTCCCGCAGCAATCAGTATAGGAATTCACCATAGTTGCAAGAACCATGGTGGGGGATACCCACAGAGAGCCTTGGGGGTGCTGGACACTCAATGGTCACTTCCCAGGTAACCAAAAGCCAGGGGAGAAGCCACTTACCCAATGAGGCTGGTGTCTGGATGTGAAGGAGAACATCCAGGCAAATGGAAGGTGAGACCAGCGTCTTGGGGTCTGGGGTGACAGATGGAATTCCAGTCACCTAAGTGGTGGTAGAAGAGCCCATCTGAGTCATGGCACCAATGAAAGCATCCAGAAACCACCCCAGATGCAGGAACTCACACAAGATATTTTACTTAGTGGACATGCAGAGTGTCTGCCTGCAGAGTGAGAGGTAGAAAGAAAATGAGAGAGAGAGAGAGAGAGAGAGAGAGAGAGAGAGAGAGAGAGAGAGAGAGGGAGAATGGCAGTGGAGATATTCTTAAGTAGTGGAATTTCACAGGCTCATGGCAATGGATCAACGACTGACTAGGAAGTTTTTAGGCTAACAATCTGGGTTGTAAAGTGGTCTGGGGGGGCAGAATAGTAGTGGCAGCGAAATAGCAGATCTGATTCCAATAGATACAAAAACCAGACAAAGGTACATCAAGGAAAGAAAATGTCAGACCAATATCCCTGATAAACAGATGCAAAAATTCTCAATAAAATTATGGCAGCTTGCATACAAAAACATATTCAAAAGATAGTGAACCATGATCAAGTGGATTTCATCCTAGGAAAGCAAGGTTGTTTCAACATACAGAAATCAATAAATGTAATTCATCACGTCACTAGACTTAAAAGACAAAAATCATATGATCATCTCAATAGATGCAGAAAAACACTTTGACAAAATACAGCACCCCTTCATGTTCAAAACACTAGAAAAAATAGTAATACTAGGAACAAACCTCAACATTATAAAAGCTATCTATGCTAAGCCAATGACCAGCATTATTCTAAATGGAGAAAAATTGAAAGGATTCCATCTAAAAACTGGAACAAAACAGGGATGCCCTTTTTCACCATTTCTATTCAACATCATCCTTGAAACTCTAGTCAGAGCAATTTGACAGATCAAAGAATTAAAGGGATACAAATTATCACTATTTGCCAATGACATGGTTCTATATTTAGAAGATCCAAAACATTCCACTAGAAAAGTTCTAGAACTAAAATAAATTCAGCAAAGTAGCAGGATATAAAATCAACACGCATAAATTAAACACGTTTCTATACATAAGTAATGAATCCACTGAAAGAGAAATTAAGGAAACTACCCCATTCACCATAGCCTCAAAAAAAATAATTTTGGTATTGATCTAACAAAATAGATGAAAGAGCACTGTAATGAAACTACAGAACACTAAAGAAAGAAATTGAAGAAGACCTTAGAAGATGGAAAGACCTCCCAAGCTTCTGGATAGGCAGAATTAATATTGTCAAAATGGCCATACTACCAAAAGCGCTACACAGATTGAATGCAATTCCAATTAAAATTCCAATGACATTCTTCATAGAATTAGAAAATGCAATCATGAAATTCATTTGGAAAACTAAGAGACCAGAATAGCCAAAGCAATCCTTAGCAAGAAAAGTGAAGCAGGAGGCATCATAATACCAGACCTCAAACTATACTACAGAGCAATAGTAACAAAAGTGGCATGGTATTGGCACCAAAACAGGCAGACAGACCAATGGTACAGAGCAGAAGATAAAGAGACATAAACACAGTTATCTCATACTAGACAAGTTACAAAAAACATACGATGGAGAAAAGAGTCTCTTCAACACATGGTGCTGGGAAAACTGGAAATACACATATAGCAAAATGTAATTAAACCCCTATCTCTCACCCTGGAAAAAACTCAACCTAAAATAGATCAATAACCTAGGAATTAGACCAGAGACCCTGCACCAATTAGAAGAAAAAATAGGCCCAAATTTTAATCATGTCAGCTTATGAACTGACTTCCTTAACAAAACTACCAAAGCACAAGAAATAAAAACGACAATCAATAAATGGGATGGATTCAAACTAAAAAGCATTTTCTCAGCAAAAGAAACAATAAATAATGTGAAGGAAAAGTCTACAGAGTGGGAGAAAATCTTTACCACATGCACCTCAGACAGAGCACTAATCTCCAGAATTTTCAAAGAACCAAAAAAACTACAAATAACTGCCGGGGTCCAGGCCTAGCACGTCGGGGGTCCTAGGTGGATGGGAGGAATCAGCACGGTGGAGAAATAGCACACAGATGTTCTGAGTCTGAATCTGTCTTTATTTTTTCTACCAGTCTTTTTATAATGATTATATCATATATAAATATGATTACATTTATATATCATTACATTACATATTGTAATGATTATATCATTTTTGGTTAGTTTAAAACAAGAATAACCTTCAAAAGTACGATCTATGCTCCTTGCAAAGTACACATTCTCTCTATATGACAGCCCAGACCAAAACAACCTTATTTCCCAGTTAGATTAAAACAATCTTGTCTCCCAGCTAAACTGAAACAAACTTGTCTCCCAGTTAAACTGAGGGCACCATAATCTGGCAGCCTTCAACCTTCAGAACAAACACATCACTAGATTTTCTGAGAAACCACACCCACCATGAACTCCAGGGTTTAACAGTGAAAATTTTTACTATTATTAAAGGGCAAAGAAGTCAAATGATAGTTAATATTTAGTCTATTTTCATTTCACACAATGATGGACTACAATCTTATTCTGATTCTCAAAGAATTAGACTAAATATAGGAAAAGCACAAATTATATTTATGACTAACCCAAATGTTTTTATTATGTAAAGTATCTCTAGAATCAACTACTGAAACTAAGAAAGCAACAAAGGCTAAACACGGCATCCAAGCTCAGAGGAATGCCTCTTTATCCATCTATTATTATACTAAAGCAATCACAGTCTCCTTTAAACTCAAGCACAGTCACAATTGTTTGTTTTCATATATTTTATCTATGTATTACCACTAATTTTTTATTGTGTACTATTTTGTGTCCCAATACAGTAAAATCTTCCCAATGTTTTTCCAATAAGTTTCTAATGGTATATTGATTATTAATATTATTACTCCACAATGAAGAATGAGAAAATTATGGCATTTGCAGGCAAATGGATGAAATTGGAGAATATCATGCTAAGTGAGATAAGCCAATCTCAAAAAACTAAAGGACGAATGATCTCACTGATAAGCGGATGAGGACCTATAATGGGGGGTGGGAGGGGTTAGCATTAGGTTTAGGGTTAGGTTTAGGGTTAGGGATAAGGAGTGTGGTAAGAATGAAGGAAAGAAGGACTGTATAGAGGGAAAAGAGGGGTGGGAGGGGTGGGGGGAAGGGAAAAAAATAATGAATCAAACATCATTGCCCTATGTAAGCATATGATTACACAAATGGTATGCCTTGACTCCATGTACAAATAGAGAAACAACATGTATCCCATTTGTATACAATAATAATAAAAAAAAGAGACAATATTATCTTTGTAATTATAAATCCTTATTTCTGTTTACACAAGCAGGTATATTAAATGTCTTCTTATTTTAATGGAACGATTCAATATAGTATTATCATCTTTAAAGAATGCTGTTACGGCATGTTAAAATTAGCAACAAATAAATAAGTAACACAGAACAGACATAAAGAGCAGGAAAAAAAAAATTAAAAAGCAACTACACGTGGAGACATACCATGCCTATGGCCCCCAGGAGAGAGGACAATCAACAGAACCATGTCAAGTGTTGAGTCCTCTATTCCAACAGACTGTGTCAAGTGTTGGAGTGGCAGGAAATAGACGCAGCAAATAACCCAATCAATAAATGGGCTAAGGAACTGAGCAGACACTCCACAGAAGACATATAGTCAATCAACAAATACATTTAAAAAAATTCAACATCTCTAGTAATTAGAGAAATGCAAATCAAAACTACCCCAATATTTCATCTCACTCCAATTAGAAAGGCTATTTTCAAGAATACAAGCAACAATGGATGTTGGAAAGGATGTGGGGAAAAAGATAGGGAGATTCCTTAGAAAACTTGGAACGGACTTAAAATCAGCATACTACAGTGATGCAGCCACATCAATATTTATAGCAGGTCAATTCACAATAGTTACATTGTGGAACCAACCTAGATGACCTTCAATAGATGAACGGATCAAGAAACTGTAGTGTGTATACACAAATGAATATGACTCAGTCATAAACAAGAATAAAATTATGGCACTTGCAGGTAAATGGATGGCACTGGAGAGTATCATGCTAAGTGAGATAATCCAATCCCCCCCCAAAAAAAAAACCAAAGACCAAATGTTTTCTCTGATAAGTGGATACTGATACATAATGGGGGGACAGATGTGTAAGGTAAGAATGAAGGAACTTTTGTGTAGAGGAAAATGAAGGTAGGGGATGTGCAGGGTGAAGGAAAGATAATTGAATGAGACAAACATCATTATCCTAGGTACATGTATGATTACACAAATGATGTGACTCTACACTGTGTACAACCAGATAAACTTGTACTCCATTTGTGTACAATGACTCAAAATTCATGCTGCTGTCATGTATAACTAAATACAACAAACAGTAATAGATGATTTATTATTGTAGTATCTGGCCTGTGTACCTGAAAATTTACTCTGTTTTAATGTAATTATCTTATGTGTTCTTTTGTCTGCGTTTAAGATGACTGATTTGATAAACGCAAAAAAAAAAAAAAAAATCTGATGACTCACAGTGACAGTTCCTACTGGAGATTTATTGCTTTACTGACAATTCTTGATTCATTCTGAGCTCGTTAATTTGAATATCCTTTTTTTCAGAACCTTTATCAGAACAGTTTGCTAGTACTTGGTCTTTTTCTGCCACTCCACTGTGTAAATTTACCTTTTTTTTCTTTTTGTCCCTTTCTATTGACTATTACAACTGTGTACCTTTAGTACAAAATACAAGTATATCAGTTAGTTCAGAAATTTTCAACACTGGGACAAAGAGTGCCTTCACTAACATGGTAAATATATTCAAGGGAGATTAAAGTGTTTGCAGAAAAACTGCATCTGGCCCTCGAGCTGGTTTTATGTTTGATTACCCTGCCTGTCCTTGCAGATACTTAGCAAATGTGGGACATTTACTATATGTAATTTGGTTGCTTTGTGCACTGATCTAGATTCCTCAGGCAAAAAATCAAAGGGTAAAATATATACAAAATTCTAATGGACCATTCTAAATTCTAATATAGTGAAAAATGGCTTAAAAGGTAAAGCCAGCACTTTCTAAAATAACTGAAACCTGTGATATATTAAACCAGTAAGAAAAAGCCTTGGAAAGTTTAAAGCAAACTTTCCTAGGTTAGGTGGGTGTAGATAGAATGTGCCCTATGTCCTACTCTTTGAGAGACTACATCTGACTAGGATCAAATTACATCAGTGAGACTTACCAGCAAATTAGTTCTCCAAAGTTTGATTTTTCTTTTCTTTTTTCATTTGTTCTAATTAGTTATACATGACAGTAGAATGCATTTTGACACATCATATGTAAATGGAGTATAATTTCTCAAACTTCTGGTTGTACATAATGTAGTTACACTGATTGTGTAAGCATATACGCACATAGGATAATAATGTCCAATTCAGTCTATCATTCCTATCCTCACACCCACTCCCCTCTATGTAATCCAAAGTGCCTCTATTCTTCCCTACCACCTCACCCCCATTGTCAATTAGTATCCACACATCAGAGAAAAACATTTGACCTTTGGTTCTTTAAGATTGATTTATTTCACTTAGCATAATAGTCTCCAGTTCCATGCATTTATTGGCAAATGCCATAATTTCATTCTTCTTTAAGGCCAGGTAATATTCCATTGTGTATATATACCACAGTTTCTTGATCTATTCAACTGTCGAAGGGCATCTAGATTTGTTCCACAATACAGTTATTGTGAATTGGGCTGCTCTAAATATTGATGTGGTTGTGCCACTGTAGTATGATTACTTTAAGTCCTTTAGGTATAGGCCAAGGAGTGAGATAGCTGGGTCAAATGGTGGTTCCCTTCCAAGTTTTCTAAGAAATTTCCATATTGCTTTCTGAAGTGGCTGTACCAATTTGTGATCACACCAGCAATGTATGAGTGTATCTTTTTTCCCCACATCCTCACCAACATTTATTGTTGCCTGTAGTCTTGATTGTTGCCATTCTCACTGGAATGAGATGAAATCTCAGTGTAGTTTTGATTTACATTCCTCTAATTGCTAGAGATGTTGAACACTTCTTCATATATTGGTTGATTGATTGTATATCTTTTTCTGTGAAGTGTCTGCTTATTTCCTTAGCCTATTTCTTGATTGGATTATTTGGTTTCTTGATATTAAGTTTTTTGAGTTTTTTATGTATCCTGGAGATTAATGCTCTGAGGTGCATGTGGTAAAGATTTTTCTCCCATTCTGTAGGCTCTCTCTTCATGTTCTTCATTGTTTCCTTTGCTCTGAAGAAGATTTTTAGTTTACTTCTATCCCATTTATTGATTCTTGATTTTACTTTTTGCCCTTGGAGTCTTGTTAAGGAAGTCAGTTCTTAATCTGACATGGTGGAGATTTAGGCCTACTTTTTCTTTTATTTTATTTCTTTTTCCAGTTTTCCCAGCACCATTTGTTGAAGAGGTTATCTTTTTTGTGTTGTTGTTGGTGCACTATTTTTTTATTGTAAACAAATGGGATACATGTTGTTTCTCTGTTTGTACATGGCGTAAAGGTATATCATTTGTGTAAGCATAAATTTACATAGGGTAATGTTGTTTGATTCATTCTGTTATTTTTTCCCTTCCCTCCCACCCCTCCCACCCCTCCCACCCCTCTTTTCCCTCTATACAGTCCTTCATTCCCCCATTATGGCACCCCTCCCTAACCCTAACTCTAACCCTAACACTAACACCTCCCACCCCCCATTATGTGTCATCATTCACTTATCAGCGATATCATTCGTCCTTTGGTTTTTTGAGATTGGCTTATCTCAGCATGATATTCTCCAATTTCATCCATTTGCCTGCAAATGCCATAATTTTCTCATTCTTTATGGCTGAGTAATATTCCATTGTATATACATTCCACAGGTTCTTTATCCATTCATCAATTGAAGGACATCTAGGATGGTTCCACAATCTGGCTATTGTGAACTGAGCAGCTATGAACATTGATGTGGCTGTATCTCTGTAATATGCTGATTTTAGGTCCTTTGGGTATAGACCAAAGAGTGGGATAGCTGTGTCAAATGATGGTTCCATTCCAAGTTTTCTAAGAAGTCTCCATACTGCTTTCCAGAGTGGCTGAACTAATTTGCAACCCCACCAGCAATGTATGAATGTACCTTTTTCCCCACATCCTTGCCAACACCTGTTGTTGCTTGTATTCTTGATAATCGCCATTCTAATTGGGGTGAGATGGAATCTTAGGGTGGTTTTGATTTGCATTTCTCTTATTACTAGAGATGTTGAACATTTTTCCATATGTTTGTTGATTGCTTGTAGATCTTCTGTGAAGTGTCTATTCATTTCCTTAGCCCATTTGTTGACTGGATTATTTGCATTCTTGGTGTAGAGTTTTTTGAGTTCTTTATAGATTCTGGAGATTAGTGCTCTATCTGAAGTATGATTGGCAAAGATTTTTCTCCCACTCCGTAGGCTCTTTCTTTACATTACTGATAGTTTCCTTTGCTGAGAGAAAGCTTTTTAGTTTGAATCTATCCCAGTTATTGATTGTTGCTTTTATTTCTTGTGATATGGGAGTCCTGTTAAGGAAGTCTGGTCCTAAGCCGACATGTTGAAGCTCTGGACCTACTTTTTCTTCTATAAGATGCAAGATCTCTGGTCTGATTCCGAGGTCCTCAATCCATTTTGAGTTTAGTTTCGTGCATGGTGAGAGATATGGGTTTAGTTTCATTCTGCTGCATATGGATTTCCAATTCTCCCAGCACCATTTGTTGAAGAGGCTATCTTTTCTCCATTGCATATTTTTGGTCCCTTTGTCTAGTATGAGAAAATTGTATTTATTTGGGTTTGTGTCCATGTCCTCTATTCTGTACCATTGATCTATCTTTCTATTTTGGTACCAATACCATGCCGTTTTTGTTACTATAGCTTTGTAGTAGAGTTGAAGATCTGGTATTGCGATACCCACTGCTTCACTCTTTCTGCCAAGGATTGCTTTAGCTATTCTGGGTTTTTTATTCTTCCAGATGAATTTCATAATTGCTTGCTCTATTTCTGTAAGGTACATCATTGGGATTTTAATTGGAATTGCATTGAATCTGTATAGCACTTTTGGTAGTATGGCCATTTTGACAATATTAATTCTTCCTATCCAAGAACATGGGAGATCTTTCCATCTTCTAAAGTTTTCTTTAATTTCTTTCTTTAGTGTTCTGTAGTTCTCATTGTAGAGGTCTTTCACCTCTTTTGTGAGATTGATTCCCAAGTATTTTATTTTTTTCGATGCTATTGTGAATGGGGTAGTTTTCCTAATTTCTCTTTCTGAAGATTCATCACTTATGTATAAAAATGCCTTAGATTTATGTGCATTGATCTTATATCCTGCTACTTTACTGAATTCACTTATGAGATCTAAAAGTTTTCTGGTGGAATTTCCTGGTTCCTCTAAGTATATAATCATATCATCAGCAAATAGGGATAGTTTGAGTTCTTCTTTTCCTATTCGTATCCTTTTAATTTCTTTGGTCTGTCTAATTGCTCTGGCTAGAGTTTCAAGGACGATATTGAAAAGAAGTGGTGTAAGAGGGCATCCCTGCCTTGTTCCAGTTTTTAGGAGGAATGCTTTCAGTTTTTCACCATTTAGAATGATATTAGCCATGGGCTTAGCATAGATGGCCTTTACAATGTTAAGGAATGTTCCCACTATCCCTATTTTTCCTAGTGTTTTGAGCATGAAGGAATGCTGTATTTTATCGAATGCTTTTTCTGCATCTATTGAAATAATCATGTGATTCTTGACTTTAAGTCTATTGATATGGTGAATGACATTTATTGATTTCCTGATGTTGAACCAACCTTGCATCCCTGGGATGAAACCCACTTGATCATGGTGCACTATCTTTTTAATATGTTTTTGTATGTGATTTGCTAAAATTTTGTTGAGAATTTTTGCGT
>NW_025920405.1:0-65433 GCF_902686445.1 Sciurus carolinensis
TACACCAGTTAAAACATTTGGAAAGGCAGAAAAAAATTAAAATGTGACAGGATCAGCAGGGTTCTTAAAACATAGCAAACAGTTTAAACTCAAATCATAAAAATAAAGCTGAGTGAGGGGTCTGCAGCCATCTTTGGAGCCCTTAGTCGACCACTCACCTCCTTTAAACCACAGGGTTTTTTCCCCTGCCCAGATATGCAGGAATTAAACCATAGGGAAATCCCCTTCAGTAGGACCACTTAATAATCCAGCCAGAAAGAATATCTAGAAGGACAACTCAAAGACTGCTAAAACTCCCTCTCCCTCATTCTGAACAATAGGAAGGGAGTGTGGTGCACACCTGTGTTAGAAATGCACATAACCCAGCACTCTTCTTAGCCTCTGCAAACCAGGCAGAGATAGAAAACTCTATGCAGTTTCCACTCAACTCAGAGAAAGAGAAACAAATCAACTTACACCTCCAGGAGAGGAAAGTGGATTCATTAGGGCAAAAGAATCCTCAACCAGCAATGTTGTGGGGAGGCACCATGAGAAGCCTAGCAAATGCCCCTGAGATCATGGGGCCATACCAGAGAGAAGCTGCCTGAATATATTGTGATATACATACCCAATTTCTGAATGGTGGCAACTGTAAATAGAAGACTTCTAGGGGCGATCCAAGATGGCACACTAGAGGGTGACTGCATCCCCAGTCCCTCCAAAACCGAGGAGTCAAGAAGGGGAGGCATTGAGAGACTCATACTAAAATAGAGCCACAGGTGAGTCTGCCCACTGGGTAAAGCTTGGCCCGGGTGGCAGGCCCAGATACAGGTGGCTTATCAGAGCAGGGCAGGGCAGCTAGTGTCTTCCACAGGCAGCACTGCATACTCTGGCAGTGGGCCCCTCCCACACAGCCAGCTTCTCCAGATTCTCGGAGCAGGCCCCCTAGTGAGAGCCTTTCTGATCAGAACAAGCTCCAAGTCCCGGAGCCAGCGTGGCGTGCTCCGGCCCACAAGAAGCTTCAGGGACCAGGACAGGTCAGCCAGAGACTTCACCAAGCAGTCTGGTCCCTTGCGGTGGGAGGCGCTTTTCAAGGCTAGCTTCTCGGAGCAGACCGCCCAGTGAGAGCCTTTCTACACAGAGCCAGCCACAAGTCCCCGAGCCAATGGAGAGTTTTGATCTGCAAGCAGCATCTGGGATCAGGGGAGGGCAGCCAGATACTTCTCCAGGTGGCTCTGCCCACTCCGGCCACAGGCTATTTCCACAGGGCAATCCAAGATGGCGGCCTAGAGGGTGACTGCATCTGCATTCGCTCCAGAACCCAGGACTCAAGAAGGGGAGGCATTGAGAGATTTGGACAAAAATAGAGTCACAGGGTGAGTCTCCCCCACTGGGTGAAACTTGGCCTGGGAGGCAGGCACATATAGGGGTGGCTTATCAGAGCAGGGCAGGGCAGCTAGAGTCTTCCCCAGGTAGCTTTCCACACTCGGGTGGTGGGCTCCTCCCACACAGCCAGCTGCACGGTGCAGGCCCCCAGTGAGAGCATTTCTGCACAGAGCCAGCTCCAAGCCCTGGAACCAGTAGGGGGCTAGGGGCAGCTTTCTTTGGAAGCACTGCATTATCAAGTTCCTCCAAGACTTCAGGCTACTGAAGGCTGGGAGGTGTTACACCGGAAATCTACTGGGACACTATAAGCCAATAGAGGAAATCTGCAATATCTCAGGGTCCCACTGACAGCTTACCAATATGAGAAAACAAGGGAAGAAAATGTCCCAAACAAACCCAGATACTACATCAATAAAACCCAATGACACCACAGCAGAAGAAATGTCAGAAAGGGAGTTCAGAATGTACATAATTAAATAATCAGGGAAGCAAATGAGGAGATGAAAGAGCAAATGCAGGCATTGAAGGAGGAGATGAAAGACAAAATGCAAGCATTAAATGATCGTGCCAATCAACAGTTAAAAGACCAAATACGTGAAGCAAGAGATCATTTCAATAAAGAGTTAGAGATACTGAAAAAAAAAAAAACAAACTGAAATCCTTGAAATTAAGGAAACAATAAACCAAGTTAAAAACTCATAGAAAGCAAAACCAATAGAATTGAACCCCTGGAAGACAGAAGCTCAGATATTGAAGACAACATATTTAACCTTGAAAACAAAGTTGGCCAAACAGAGAAGATGGTAAGAAATCATGAACAGAATCTACAAGAATTATGGGATATTATGAAAAGGCCAAATTTAAGAATTATTGGGATTGAGGAAGGCTTAGAGAAACAAACCAATGGAATGAACAATCTATTCAATGAAGTAATATCAGAAAATTTCCCATATCTGAAGAATGAAATGGAAAACCTAGTATAAGAGGCTTATAGGACTCCAAATATACAAAATTACAACAGACACACACCAAGGCACATTATTATGAAAAGACCTAACATACAAAATAAAGACAGAATTTTAAAGGCCACGAGAGAAAAGAATCAAATTACATTCAGAGGGAAACCAATAAGAATATCAGCAGATTTTTCAATCCAGACCCTAAAAGCTAGAAGGGCCTGGAAAACATTTACCAAGCCCTGAAAGAAAAGGGATGCCAACCAAGAATCTTATACGCAGCAAAACTTACCTTTAAATTTGACAAAGAAATAAGATCCTTCCATGATAAACAAAAGCTAAAGGAATTTACAAAAAGAAAGCCAGCATTACAGAACATTCTCCTTAATATATTCCATGAGGAAGACAATTATGCAAATCAGCAGCAGGAGGTGCTAGCCTAAAGGAATACCCAAATAAAGGAGAAACCAAATCATGTCAAAAAACAAATATGAGTCAAATGACTGGGAATACAAATCATATCACAATAATAAACTGAATGTTCATGGCCTGAACTCATCAAGCAAAAGACAGAGAATGGCAGATTGGATTAAAAAGAAAGATTCAACAATATGCTGCCTGCAAGAGACTCATCTCATAGAAAGAGATACCCATAGACTAAAGGTAAATGGATGGGGAAAAACATACCATGCACATGGACACAGCAAAAAAAGCTGGAGTATCCATCCTCATTTCAGATAATGTGGACTTCAAGCCAAAACTAGTCAGAAGGGATAAAGAAGGACATTACATGCTGCTTAAGGGAAGCATAAATCAGCAAGGCATAACAACCATAAATATGTATTCCTCAAACAGTGGCTCATCCATGTATGTCAAACAAATCCTTCTCAATTCCAGAAATCAAATAGACCACAACACAATAATACTAGCCGACTTTAACACACCTCTCTCACCACTGGATAGATCTTCCAAACAAAAATTCAATAAAGAAACCATAGATCTTAATGACACAATCAACAATTTATACTTAACCAACATATATAGAATATACCATCCAACAAAGAACGATTACACTTTCTTCTCAGCAGCACTTGGATCCTTCTCTAAAACAGACCATATTTTATGCCACAAAGCTACTGTTAGCAAATACAAGAAGATAGAGATACTACCTTGTACTCTATCAGATCATAATGGATTGAAATTAGAAATAAATGACAGAATAAAAAACAGAAACTTCTCCAATACCTGGAGATTAAATAATACACTATTATATGATGAATGGATAACAGAAGACATCAGGAGGAAAATTAAAAAATTCTTAGAATAAATGAGAGCAAAGACACATCATATCAAAATCTCTGGGACACTATGAAAGCAGTACTTAGAGGAAGATTTATTTCATGGGGCGCATTCAACAAAAGAAGAAGAAATCAACAAATAAATGACTTAACACTACAGCTCAAAGCCCTAGAAAAAGAAGAGCAGAACAATACCAAAAGTAGTAGAAGACAAGAAATAGTTAAAATCAGAGCTGAAATCAACGATATTGAAACAAAAGAAACAATTGGAAAAATTAACAAAATAAATAGTTGGTTCTTTGAAAAAATAAACAAAATTGATAAACCCTTAGCCACACTAACAAAGAGAAAGAGGGAGAAAACACAAATAACTAAAATTTGGAATTAACAAGGAAACATCACAACAGACACGACTGAAATGCAAAACATAATTAGAAACTATTTTGAAAATCTATACTGCAACAAAACAGAAATCCTTGGAGACATCAACAAATTTCTAGAGACATATGAATTACCTAAACTGAACGAGGAGGACATACACAACTTAAATAAATCAATTTCAAGCAATGAAATAGAAGAGGTCATCAAAAGCCTACCAACAAAGAAAAGTCCGTGACGAGATGGGTTCTCAGCTGAGTTATACAAAACCTTTAAAGAAGAGCTCATTCCAATACTTCTCAAAGTACTCCATTAAACAGAAGAGTAGGGAAACCTATCAAACTAGTTCTATGAAGTCAATATCACCCTGATACATAAACCAGAAAGAAACACATCAAGGAAAGAAAATTTCAGACCAATATTCTTAATGAACATCGACGCAAAAATTCTCAACAAAATTTTAGCAAATCGCATAGAAATATATATTAAAAAGATAGTGCACCACGATCAAGTGGGTTTTATCCAAGGGATGCAAGGTTGGTTCAACACTCGGAAAACAATAAATGTCATTCACCATATCAACAAACGTAAAGTTAAGAATGACATGATTATTTCAATAGATGCAGAAAAGGCATTAGATAAAATACAGCATTCTATCATGCTCAAAACACTAGAAAAAATTGGAGCAGTGGGAACATTCCTTAACATTATAAAGGCCATCTACAATAAGTCCATGGATAATATCATTCTAAATGGTGAAAAACTGAAAGTGTTCCCCCTAAAAACTGAAACAAGGCAGGGATGCCTTCTTTCACCACTTCTATTCAACATCATCCTTGAGACTCTAGCCAGAGCAATTAGACAAACCAAAGAAATTAAAGGGATACGAATTGGAAAAGAAGAACTCAAACTATCCCTGTTTGGTGATGACATGATTATATATTTAGAGGAACCTGGAAATTCCACCAGAAAACTTTTATAACTCATAAGTGAATTCAGTAAAGCAGGTTACAAGATCAATGTCATAAATCCAATGCATTTTTATACATAAGTGATGAATCTTCAGAAAGAGAAATTAGGAAAACTACCCCATTCACAACAGCATCGAAAAAAATAAAATACTTGGGAATCAATCTCACAAAAGAGATGAAAGACCTCTACACTGAGAACTACAGAACACTAAAGAAAGAAATTAAAGAAAACCTTAGAAGATGGGAAGATCTCCCATTTCCTGAATAGGCAGAATTAATATTGTCAAAATGGCCATACTACCTAAAGTGCTATATAGATTCAATGCAATTCCAATTAAAATCCCAATGATGTACCTTGCAGAAATAGAGCAAGCAATTATGAAATTAATCTGGAAGAATAAAAAACCTAGAATAGCTAAAGCAATCCTCAGTATCTATAGTAAAGCAAGGAGTATCACAATACCAGATCTTCAACCCTACTACAAAGAAATAGTAACAAAAACGGCATAGTTTTGGTACCAAAATAGACAGGTAGACCAATGGTACAGAATAGAGGCCATGGACACAAACACAAATAAATACAATTTTCTCATACTAGACAAAGGGTCCAAAATTATGCAAGGGAGAAAAGATAGCCTCTTCAACAAATGGTGCTGGGAAAACTGGAAAACCATATGCAACAGAATGAAATTAAACCCCTATCTCTCACCCTACACAAAACTCAACTCAAAATGGATCAATGACCTCAGAATCACACCAGAGACCTGCATCTTATTGAAGAAAAAGTAGGTCCAAATCTTCAACTTGTTGGCTTAGGATCAGACTTCCTTAACAGGACCCCCATAGCACAAGAAATAAAAGCAAGAATCAACAACTGGGATAGATTCAAATTAAAAACTTTCTCTCAGCAAAGGAAATTATCAGCAATGTGAAGAGAGAGCCTACAGAGTGGGAGAATATCTTTGCCACTCATACTTCAGATAGAGCACTAATTTCCAGAATATATAAAGAACTCAAAAAACTCTACACCAAGAATACAAATAATCCAATCAACAAATGGGCTAAGGAAATGAACAGACACTTCACAGAAGAAGATATACAAGCAATCAACAAATGTATGAAAAAAAAGTTCAACATCTGTAGTAATAAGGGAAATGCAAATCAAAACTAGACTAAGATTTTATCTCACCCCAATTAGAATGGCGATTATCAAGAACACAAGCAACAATAGGTGTTGGCGAGGATGTGGTGAAAAAGGAACACTCATACATTGCTGGTGGGGTTGCAAATTAGTGCAGCCACTCTGGAAAGCAGTATGGAGATTCCTCAGAAAGCTTGAAATGGAACCACCATTTGACCCAACTATCCCACTCCTTGGCCTATATCCAAAGGACTTAAAATCAGCATACTAGAGAGATACAGCCACATCAAAGTTCATTGCTGCTCAATTCACCATAGTCAGACTGTGGAACCAACCAAGATGCCCTTCAATTGATGAATGGATAAAGAAACTGTGGCATATATATATACAATGGAATATTACTCCACAATGAAGAATGATAAATTATGGCATTTGCAGGCAAATGTATTAAATTGGAGAATATCATGCTAAGTGAGATAAGCCAATCTCAAGAAACTAAAGGACTAATGATCTCACTGATAAGTGGATGAGGACATATTATGGGAGGTGGAAGGGATTAGCATAAGGGTTAGGGTTAGGTATAGGGTTAGGGATAAGGAGTGTGGTAAGAATGAAGGAAAGAAGGACTGTGTAGGAAGAAAAGAGGGGTGGGAGGGGTGGGGGGAAGAGAAAAAAATAATGAATCAAAAATCATTGCACTATGTAAATGTATGATTACACAAATGGTATGCCTTGACTCCATGTACAAATAGAGAAAGAACATGTATCCCATTTGTATACATTAATAATAAAAAAAGAGTACTTGAAAAAATAAATAAATAAATAAATAAAACCTGCTTAACAAAAAGAAAATAAAGAAGACTTCTAGGATAAGTTCCCTGAAAACCCTAGGAAAGTTATGCTGAAGATACCTGTGAAGATAGTCGGAGGAAATTTAATTAAGGTTGAAAATTACTAGAGCCTAGGCAACAGGAATTGTCTGCTTCCAGTCTCAACTGGAAACCAGCAAGATGCATGATCTCAACAATATTCAGCCATCAACAGCATGATATTCTCCAGACTGAAGGTGAAAGGATGGATAAAGACATAACATTCACAGGGGCCTCCTAAGCAAGCAGGAGTAGCTATTTTTATATCAGATAAGTGGATTTAATTGATCATTTTTCAGAAGAGACAAAGAAGGTCTTTTCATACTGCATAAGGGAATTGTACATCAGAATGTGTAATAAAAATAAATATCTATGCCATGAACAATGGAATATCTATGTTTTAAAGCACACACTTTTCAATATGAAGAATCAAATAGACTATGTTACAATACTGTGGGCTAACTTTAATCCACCTCTCTCACCACTGAATGGATCATGCAAACCAAATAAATATTCTACAGAACTAAAAGCTATAAATAAGAATAGGGACCAAAAAGACATCTATAGAATATCTTACCTATGAAATAACTTTAACTTAGAATCACACGAAATATTTTCTAACTGAGACAGTATTTTAGGTTACAAACTAAATCTTAGCAAATACCAAAAAAATAGACTTAATACCTTGTGTTCTATGAGACCATAAAGGACTGAATGTAGAAATCAATGATAATCTAAACAGAAATCATAATAACTACTGGATTTTAAATAATACATTTTTGAAGGATGAATAGATAACAGAAAAATTTAAGGGAAAATAAATTTGTTTTTAGAAGTAAATGAGAGTGGTGATACAACATATCAAAATTTCTAGAACACTATGAAGGCAATTCTAAAACCAAAGTTTATATCATTTAGTTCACACATTGAAAGAATAGAAAGATACCAAATAATCTAACATTACATCTCATGGCCCTAGAAAAAGAACAAACCAATGTCAAAATCATCACAAGATGTGAAATGATCTAAAACAGCCAAAATCAAAGAAATCGAGAAAAAAAAATTAAGATCAATTAACCAAAGTGTTTTTGAAAGGATAAATAAGGTTCATCAATCCTTAGGCAGACTACTAAAAGAAAGAGTGACAAACATTAAATTAATAAAATTTGAGATAATGAAGAAATATCACCAGAGATACTACTGAATTCCATAGGATCATCAGAAGTTATTTTGAAAATCTATACTCCAAAAGGCTAGAAAATCTTGAAGATATTGATAAATTCCAAGGGACATATGGCCTGTACATATTGAACCATAAGGAAATAGAAAACAGATCCATATCAAATAAAGAGATTCAGGTATCTATCAAAAGTCTGCCAAGAAAGAAAAGTCCAGGACTTGAAGGTTTCTCAGTGAGTTTTCCCAGACATTTAAAGAAGAACTAATTGCAATCCTCCTCAAATTATTCAATGAAGTAGAAAATGAGGAAACAGTACCTAACACATTCTATGAAGCCAGTATTACTGTGACTCTATAACCGGGCTAAAAAAAAAAAATGCAAGAATGTTCAGAGAAAAAATGTTTGGGTTATAAGAGCCTTAAACCAATTAGTGTTTTAAACACCTGAGGATTAATTGAGTGGTAACTGAAGGCAGGTAGGGAGTAGCTGAAGGATGTGGGATATTGGGGAATGACATTGGGATATATATTTTGTATTTGGTGAGTGAAATTTCTCTCTCTCTCTCTCGCCCTCTCTCTCTCTCTCTCTCTCTCTCTTTCTCTCTCTCCCCTAATAATCATGAGAGCAGCTTATCTTTCCTACACAATTCTTCGATGATGTTCTGCCTCATTTCAAGCTCCAAGGAATGGAGCCAGATTTCCATGGACTTATACCTCTGAAACCATGATTCCTCAAGGAAACTTTTCCTCTTCTACAATTATTATGGTTGGGTCTTTTAATCACAATAATGAAAAATCAGACTAATCAGAAAGAAAACTACAGACCAATATCCTTGATGAATATAGATACGAAATTTCTTAATAAAATATTGGCAAACTGCACAGAAAAGCACATTAAAAGATCAAATGCAAGAGAGTTTCAAGATGGCGGACTAGGGGGCGGCTGCATTTCACGTTGCTCCAGGATGCAAGATTCAAAAGAGGAGATAGTGAGAGACTTGGGACCAACTCAAAGTCCCTGGGTGAGTCTCTCCCATTGGGGAGGCATCTGGCATGGGGCGGTAGCCCCGGAACGCAGGGAACTTTGTGAAGTAGAGTTGCCCAGTGAGACGCCCCTCCCCCCACTGGAGCAGTAATCACGGACAACTGGGATCATTGTAGAGGAGGCGGCTCAGCACAACTCTTGGACTCAGAGCAACCACTGGGGCTCTGGGTGGCTGCCTGAGGAGGAGCTGCGTGGCGAGCTGTTTGAACTCAGAACAACTGCTCCAGAACACCAGTGGCCTGCCTGGAGGAGGAGCGCGGTGGGTCACTTGGTCTAGGAGTGACTGCATCAGAGCCACAGGCAGTTGCCAGAGGAGGAGCTGGGTGGTGAGCTCTTTGAACTCAGAATGACCGCTCCTGAACACAGGGGTGTTGCCCGGAGGAAGAGGAGAAGAGCGGTGGGTCACTTGGTCTAGGAGTGACTGCATCAGAGCCACAGGCGGTTGCCAGAGGAGGAGGTGAATGGTGAGTTAATTGGACTAAAAGCAACTGCTCCTGAACACCGGTGGCCTGCCTGGAGGAGGAGCTTGGTGGGTCACATGGTCTCGGAGCCACTGCTCCTGAACACCCGGGGGGCTACCCCAAGGAGGAGGAGGAGGTACAGGGCAGGTCACTCGGACTTGGAGTGACTGCCTAGGGCTACGGGCAGTTGGTGGGAGGAGGAGATGCGAAGTGAATTGCTTGGGCTCCTAGTGACTGCATTGGAAACCTGGCTGCTGTCTGGAGGAGGAGGTGTGTGGCGGGTCTCTGGGTATCGAAGCTATTATACGGGGCTCCAGGTGGCGGCTCAGAGGAGGGGCTGCATAGCAAGATGATTAGGTGCAGAACAGGGTCCCAGGAGCTAGGTGGCTTCTCGCTGGAAGAGCCAAGCCACACAGAGACATGTCTAGGGGCGGAGTGAAGTTTCCAGGATAGCGGGCAGATTCTCTGGGAGAGGCAGCCTAAGGAGACTCGCCTACGAAGGGTGAGGCTCCCAGGCCCAGGAAGTAGGTCTGGGCCCCTGGGAATGCTGCAGAGGAAGACAGCCAAGCCCAGGCAGTAGTTGTAGATTGAGGGGAACCTCTAGGAGGGGAACTGATCAGCAAGACGTCCCCACCGAGTGAGTCTTACCTGCCGGGTGAGGTTTTCACACAGGGACGGTAAAACCAGAGACACAGGCACAAACAGGATTTGCCACAGCCCGCAGCCTAGTTCCCCGTTGGATGACCATTGGTCAACAAGTGGAGGCACCTCTGCCCACTAGCAGGGAATATATGCCACCTGAGGGTCACCACCCCTAGAGAGGCGGCTTCTTCGTGGAGCTCCGCATTATCAACTTCCTCCAAGACTTCAGGCTACTGAAGAATAAGACGGGATATACTAGCAATCTTCAGGGACATTATAAGTCGATAGAGGAAATCTGCAATATCTTAAAGACCCACTGATTCCTGAACAATATGAGAAAACAAGGGAAGAAAATGCCTAGATGTTACATCCAAATCTACATGTTACATCAATAAAATCCAACGACAGCATGGTAGAAGAAATGACAGAAAGGGAGTTCAGAATGTACATAATTAAAATGATTAGGGAAGCAAACAATGAGATGAAAGAGCAAATGCACACATTGAAGGATGAGATGAAAGAGCAAATGCAGGCATTGAATGATAGCACCAATCGACAGTTAAAAGAGCAAATACAGGAAGCAAAAGATCATTTCAATAAACAGTTAGAGATATTGAAAAAAAACCAAACAGAAATCCATGAAATGAAGGATTCAATAAACCAAATTAAGAACTCCATAGAAAGCATAACCAATAGGATAGAACACCTGGAAGACAGAACTTCAGATACTGAAGACAAAATATTTAACCTCGAAAGCAAAATTGAACAGAGAAGATGGTAAGAAATCATGAACAGAATCTGCAAGAACTATGGGATATCATGAAAAGGCCAAATTTAAGAATTATTGGGATTGAGGAACGCTTAGAGAAACAAACCAAAGGAATGAACAATCTACTCAATGAATTAATATCAGAAAATTTCCCAAATATGAAGAATGAAATGGAAAATCAAGTCCAAGAGGCTTATAGGACTCCAAATACACAAAATTACAACAGACCCACACCAAGGCACATTATAATGAAAATACCTAACATACAAAATAAAGACAGAATTTTAAAGGCTGTGAGAGAAAAGAACCAAATTACATTCAGGGGGAAACCAATACAGGATATCAGCAGATTTTTCAATCCAGACCCTAAAAGCTAGAAGGGCCTGGAACAACATTTTTCTAGCTCTGAAGGAAAATGGATGCCAACCAAGAATTTTATACCTAAGCGAAACTTACCTTCAAATTTGACGAGAAAATAAAATCATTCCATGATAAACAAAACCTAAAAGAATTTACAAAATAAATCCAGCATTACAGAACATTCTCAGCAAAATATTTCATGAGGAAGAGATAAAAAACAAAGAAGCATATCAGGAAAGGGAGGAATTACACTAAAGGAACTGTCAAATAAACGAGGAAACAATATGTGTCAAAATAAATAAATAAAATTTTAAATATGAACCAAATGACTGGGAATACAAATCATATCTCAATAATAACCATGAATGTTAATGGACTGAATTGATCAATCAAAAGACATAGACTGGCAGATTGAATTTAAAAGAAAGATCCAACAATATGTTGCCTGCAAGAGATTCACCTCATAGAAAGAGATACCCATAGACTAAAGGTGAAAGGATGGGGAAAAATATACCATGCACATGGACTCAGCAAAAAAGCTGGAGTATCCATCCTCATTTCAGATAATGTGGACTTCAAGCCAATGTTAGTCAGAAGGGATAAAGAAGGACATTTCATACTGCTTAAGGGAAGCATAAATCAGCAAGATATAACAATCATAAACATCTATGCCCCAAACATTGGCTCACCCATGTATGTTAAACAAAACCTTCTCAATTTTAGAAACAAAATAGACCATAACACAATAACACTAGGTGATTTTAACATGCCTCTCTCACCACTGGATAGATCTTGCTAACAAAAATTGAACAAAGAAACCATAGATCTCAATAACACAATCAATAATTTAGACTTAACAGACATTTATAGAATATACCATCCAACCAAGAGCAAATACACTTTCTTCTCAGCAGCACATGGATCCTTCTCTAAAATAGGACCATATATTATGCCACAAAGCTAATGTCAGCAAATACAAGAAGATAGAGACACTACCTTGTATTCTATCAGATCATAATGGATTGAAGTTAGAAATAAATGAAAGAGTAAAAAACAGAAACTATCACAACACCTGGAGATTAAACAATATGTTATTATATGATGAATGGATAACAGAAGATATTAGGAAGGAAATTAAAAAATTCTTAGAGGTAAACGAGAACAAAGAAACATCATATCAAAATCTCTGGGACACTATGAAAGCAGTACTTAGAGGAAGATATTTTTCATGGAGCACATTTTAAAAAAGAAGTAAAACTCAATAAATAAACAACCTAACACTCCAGCTCAAAGCCCTAGAAAAAGAAGAACAGACCAACACCAAAAATAGTAGAAGACAGGAAATATTTAAACTCAGAGCTGAATTCAATGAAATTGAAACAAAAGAAACAATACAAAAATTGACAAAATAAATAGTTGGTTCTTCCAAAAAATAAACAAAATTGATAAACCTTTAGCCACACTAACAAAGAGAAGACGAGAGAACACCCAAATTACTAAAATTTGGAATGAACAAAGAAATATCACAAAAGACAAGACTGAAATACAAAACATAATTAGAAGCTATTTTGAAAATCTATACTCCAACAAAACAGAAAACCTCAAAGACATCAACAGGTTTCTAGATACATATGAATTGCCTAAACTGAACAAGGAGGACATACACAATTTAAATAGACCAATTTCAAGTAATGAAATAGAAGAACTCATCAATAGCCTACCAACAAAGAAAAGTCCAGTACCGGATGGGTTCTCAGCCGAATTTTACAAAACCTTTAAAGAAGAGCTCATTCCAATACTTCTCAAAGTATTCCATAAAATAGAAGAGGAGGGAACACTCCCAAACTCATTCTATGAAGCCAATATTACCCTGATACCTAAACCAGACAGAGACACATCAAGGAAAGAAAATTTCAGACCAATATCCTTAATGAACATCGACGCAAAAGTTCTCAACAAAATTTTAGCAAATCACATACAAAAACATATTTAAAAGATAGTGCACCATGATCAAATGGGTTTCATCCCAGGGATGCAAGGTTGGTTCAACATCAGGAAATCAAGAAATGTAATTCACCATATCAACAGACTTAAATTCAAGAATCACATGATTATTTCGATAGATGCAGAAAAAGCATTTGATAAAATACAGCACCCCTTCATGCTCAAAACACTAGAAAACAAAGGGATAGTGGGAACATTCCTTAACATTGTAAAGGCCATCTACGCTAAGCCCATGGCTAATATCATCGTAAATGGTGAAAAACTGAAAGCATTCTCTCTAAAAACTGGAACAAGGCAGGGATGCCCTCTTTCACCATTTCTATTCAATATCTTCCTATAAACTCTAGCCAGAGCAATTAGACAGACCAAAGAAATTAAAGGGATGCAAATAGGAAAAGAAGAATTCAAACTATCCCTATTTGCTGAAGATATGATTGTATACTTAGAGGAACCAGGAAATTCCACCAGAAAACTTCTGGATCTCATAAGTGAATTCAGTAAAGTAGTGAGATATAAGATCAATGCACATAAATCTAAGGCATTTTTATACATAAGCGATGAATCTTCAGAAAGAGAAATCAGGAAAACTACCCCATTCACAATAGCTTTGAAAAAAATAAAATCCTTAGGAATCAATCTCACAAAAGCGGTGAAAGACCTCTACAATGAGAACTACAGAACACTAAAGAAAGAAATTAAAGAAAACCTTAGAAAATGGAAAGATCTCCCATGTTCTTGGATAGGAAGAATTAATATTGTCAAAATGGCCATACTACAAAAGTGCTATACAGATTCAATGCAATTCCAATTAAAATCCCAATGATGAACCTTACAGAAATAGAGCAAGCAATTATGAAATTCATCTGGAAGAATAAAAAACCCAGAATAGCTAAAGCAATCCTTGGCAGAAAGAGTGAAGCAGGGGGTATCAAAATAACAGATCTTCAACTCTACTACAAAGCAATAGTAACAAAAACAGCATGGTATTGGTACCAAAATAGAAAGGTGGATCAATGGTACAGAATAGAGGACATGGCACAAACCCGAATAAATACAATTTTCTCATACTAGACAAAGGGGCCAAAAATATGCAATGGAGAAAAGATAGCCTCTTCAACAAATGGTGCTGGGAGAATTGGAAATCCATATGCAACAGAATGAAACTAAACCCATATCTCTCACCGTGCATGAAACTAATCTCAAAATGGATTAAGGATCTCGGAATCAGACCAGAGACCTTGCATCTTATAGAAGAAAAAGTAGGTCCAGAGCTTCAACAAGTCAGCTTAGGACCAGACTTCCTCAACAGGACTCCCATAGCACAAGAAATAAAAGCAAGAATCAATAACTGGGATAGATTCAAACTAAAAAGCTTTCTCTCAGCTAAGGAAATTATCAGCAATGTGAAGAAAGTGCCTATAGAGTGGGAGAAAATCTTTGCCAATCATACTTCAGATAGAGCGCTAATCCCCAGAATCTCTAAAGAACTCAAAAAACTCTACACAAAGAATGTAAATAATCCAATTCACAAATGGGCTAAGGAAATGAATAGACACTTCACAGAAGAAGATATACAAGCAATGAACAAACATATGGAAAAATGTTCAACATCTCTAGTAATAAGAGAAGTGTAAATCAAAACCACCCTAAGATTCCATCTCACCCCAATTAGAATGGCAATTATGAAGAATTCAAGCAACAACAGGTGTTGTTGAGGATGTGTGGAGAAAGGTACACTCTTACATTGCTCGTGGGGATGCAAATTAGTGCAGCCACTCTGGAAAGCAGTGTGGAGATTCCTTAGAAAACTTGGAATGGAACCACCATTTGACCCAGCTATCCCACTCTTTGGCCTATATCCAAAGGACTTAAAATCAGCACATTACAGTGATACAACCACATCAATGTTCATAGCTGCTCAGTTCACAATTACCAGATTGTGGAACCAACCTAGATATCCTTCAATTGATGAATGGATAAAGAAACTGTGATATATATATACAATGGAATATTACTCAGCCATAAAGAATGATAAAATTATGGCATTTGCAGGCAAATGGATGAAACTGGAGAATGTCATGCTAAGTGAGATAAGCCAATCTCAAAAAACCAATGGACAAATGATATCGGTAATAAGTGGATGATGACCCATAATGGGGGGTGGGAGGTGTTAGTGTTAGGGTTAGAGTTAGGGTTAAGGAGGGGGGCAAGAATGGAGGAAGGAAGGACTGTATAGACGGAAAAGAGGGGTGCAAGGGGTGGGGGGAAGGGGAAAAATAACAGAATGAATCAAACAACATTACCCTATGAAAATTTATGATTGCACAAATGGTATGCCTTTACGCCATGTACAGAGAAACAACGTGTATCCCATTAGTTTACAATAATAAAAAAAAAAAAGATCAAATGCATCACAATCAAGTGGGATTTATCCCAGGGGTTCAATGTTGGTTCAACATATGGAAATCAGTAAATGTAATACAACACATAAATGAGTATCAGGGTAAAAATCATTTGATTATTTCAAGAGATATAGAAAAAGCACTTGAAAAAGTAGAACACACATTTTTAAAATACTAGAGAAACTAGGGATAGAAGAAAATTACTTACACATTTGCAAAGGTTATATATGATAAACCTAAGGCAGACATTCTACAAAAGGAGTGGAATTGAAAGCATTTTCTCTAAAAACAGAAAAGCAAGCATGCCCACTTTTCCCAGGATCATTCAACATAGTCCCTGAAATTTCAGTCAGACCAATTAGCAAAAGTAGAAAATTAAATATATATAGAAAATAAACATTTCCAATTATTTCTGTTTGCTGACTACATGATCCTAATTTAGAAGAACCAACAAAATCCAACAGAAAACTTTTAGAATACATAAATAAATTCAGGAAAATAGCAGGATGCAATGTCAACACCCATAAATCTGTGACATTCTTATCTACAATGATTAACTGCGGGGGCATCTGGAATTCCATCCAGGGACCCCAGCAAGTGGTGCCCAACGTGGGGCACTCTGGTAAACCCCTCAATTATTAATATTAATTTCTTTCCTTTTTGAGACAGCTAGGATCTGCCTGGTGTGCCGCGGACCCCTCTGTAGAGAAGGCCGAGAAAGGATAGGCAGGGATAGACAGAACAGCTACCATGGGAGGTAGTGAAAGCAAAGAAAGAGCACTATTTATTGATATTGCTAGGCACTTATTAACTAAAAGAGGAACACATGTAGGAACAGCTCAATTAAAAAGATTTTTTCATTTTGTGCAAGAATGTGCCCCTTGGTTTCCTGAACAGGGTACTTTAGATGTTAAAACATGGAAAAAGGTAGTTGATGCTATGCATGCATATCATAGATTATATGGCAATGAAAGAGCACCCACCAATGCTTTTGCGTTGTGGAATCTTTTTAGGGACTGTTTAGACCCTAGACATGAAAGTGAGCAGCTAAGTAAAAGGGTAAGATCACCAGACGAAATGTCAGAAAAGGAGCCTTTGTTGACAGCCTCGGTTAAAAAATATACAGAGGAAACTCCGAGTGAAAGTGAAAGTGAATCAGATGATGATGAAGATGGCAGAAAGGATAAAGGTCTACCTTATTAGCTCTCCCTGTCTGATGAAGAGGACTTGGAAGAAGCCGCTTTCAGATATCATAATGAGGATCCACCTTTGGTGTCTCCTGTTGTGCCAGCCCTTCCTAAACCCCCAGATAAAATAAAAAGGAAAGTCCAAAATGTAGGATTTCTAGGTGCTGTTAGTGAGGCACAAAAACAGGGAGATGTTTTTTTGAGACTGTTACTCAACCATTTAACTTATTTGTTGCCCTATAGTATGGGCTATAATTGAGGGAGGAGTGCCTCATTGGGAGTCTCTCTCTCTTTTAAAATGTTAAAAGAACTAAAAGCAGCTGTAAAAGATTTAGGACCTACTTCCTCTTATACTCTGCACCTAGTGGAGAATGCCCTTCTCCTGTGTCTATACCTAAAGGCTATCATATTATAGTCATTGATTTACAAGATTGCTTCTTTACTATTCCTTTAGCTAAACTAGACAGATGGTATTTTGCTTTTAGTTTACCATTACCATTAACATGTTAAATGATTTTCAAAAATTATTGGGAGATATAAATTGGATTAGACCTTATTTCAAACTCTCAACTAATGATTTAAAACCTTTGTTTAAAATACTAAAGGGTGATTCAGATCCTAACTCAAGTAGAATATTAACTAAAGGAGAACAAGCCTTACAAGTTGTTAAAACTGCAATTCAAAAACATTACTTGCAACAAGTTAATTATAACTTGCCTTGGGTTTTTATTGTGCTAAAAATGAAACATACTCCAACAGGTTGTTTATGGCAAAATGATCCACTTGACTGGATACACTTACCAGTATCAGGAAAGAAAATATTAATGTCTTATCCTACTATGGTAGCTTCTTTGGTATTAAAGGCCAGATTTAGAAGTAAAGAATTGTTTGCTTGTGAAATGCATGAAGTAATTATTCCTTACACAAGAACACTATTGACCAATTATTACAAATTGATGATCAATGGGGTATTGCATTTCTAAATTTTACAGGAAAAATTTCTTTCCACTTGCCCAATAATCCTTTACTACATTTTTTACTTCAAAAAGAAAGAATATTTCCTAAATGGTGCTCCTCAATTCCAATTAACAATGCTATGTTAATATTTACAGATGGATCATCAGATGGAAAAGCAGTTACAATAATTAATTCTCACCCCACAGTTCAATGGACACAAGAAACTTCTGCACAAAGAGCTGAATTAGAAGCACTCATCTACGCTTTCAAGACTGTTACTCAACCATTTAACTTGTACACAGGCTCACTATACATTGTTAAACTGTTTCCAACCATAGAAACAGCAATGCTCTCCTTTTTGTCTAAAATTATACATAGGTTACAACAACTTTAATATCTAATTCATAACAGAACTTCACATTTCTTTATAGGTCATATTCAGGGGACATTCTGGATTACCTGGTCCCCTTGCTCAGGGGAATAACAATGCTGATCACTTAACTAAATATTTTATTTTAACAGCTATAGAAGAAGCTATTATATCACACAAATTCATTATCAAAATTCATCTGCCTTACAAAAACAATTCCATATTTCTACAGAAGAAGCTAGAACTTTTGTTAAAAATTGTGATGTTTGTCCTAAATTTATTCCTTCTCCACAGATGGGAGTTAATCCTCAAGGACTTTTACCTAATGTCTTATGGCAAATGGATGTAACTCATATATCAGAATTTGGAAAATTGCCTTATGTTCATGTTACAGTTGATACTTTTTCTCATGTTATTGTGGCCTCAGCCAGAACTGCGGAAGCCTACAAGGATGTGATTCAACATTTATTCCTTTGTTTTTCTGTTTTAGGAATGCCTAAAAAATTAAAAAGCTGATAATGCTCCTGCTTATACATCAAAACCATTTAAAGATTTCTGTTCCAGGTTTAATATTTCTCATTCTACAGGAATTCCTTATAACCCACAAGGACAAGCAATAGTAGAAATGAGCCATCAAAGATTAAAAATATAAATAAATAAGCTAAAAGAGGGAGAGCTTAAATACTCTTCCCCACATCATATTTTACAACATGCTTTATTTGTTTTAAATCATCTAAATACTGACAAGGAGGGAAATACTGCAATGATGAGACATTGAGAAAGTAAAAGGTCAAAACAAAGTTTAGTAAAATGGAAAGATTTATTATCTGGTAAATGGAGAGGACCTGATGTCTTGCTGACATCCGGTCGAGGCTATGCTTGTGTATTTCCACAGGATGCTGACACACTTTTTTGGATTCCAGACAAATTGACACATCACTACAATGAGCCCTATTCAAAGTAGGAAGAACAAAAAGTATTGGATCCCTTATCAACCCAATCTGATGGACGAAGATGGGCTAGTATTTAAGATGGAAAGGTTGCATCTTGGACAATCATATGCAACTTGCAACTCAGACCTGCCAACTTGTGGACAAGTGAAATGCCTGACTGCCACTGCTGAACACATGGTGAACAGCTCTGGAAAACCTAAAGCCCCAGAGGCTTTGTTTTTTGCATTGATTGCTCTCATTTCAACTCAGGTACTGCCTATTCATGCTTATGATAATGAAGGGAAAGCTTACTGGACCTATTTTCCAAATCCTCCTTTACTGCATCCAACTACTTGGAGCAGATCTAATATTAAAGTATTTACTAATGAGCCTCAATTACTTGGAGGGATTTCAGATTCTTTAATACCACATAAAATAGCATCTACAATTACATTTCATGGAATTACTGAAGAGACACCAATGTGCTTTAGTACAGATAATCTACATGTGCCATTGGGATGTCTCCCTTTAAGTTATAGGACTTACATTACTGATTCTCCAGGAGAAGAAGACAACGAAAGAGATATATGGTCCCTAGAGATAACCTCACTTGGATATGCTAATTATAATGATACAAATATTTCTGTGGCTTTACCACCTCCTTTTAAACTGTGTGACGACTTTAACAGTCATAAAGACAGCTCTTGGAATCTACTCAATTTAGAAATAGATTTCCCAAAATGGTTTGAATGTTGTTTTCATCATACTGCACTGCAGTTTAAGCCACAGGGCTCTGCTACTACTATTACAGATTATTCTGTGTCTTCTCCTGATTTTGATTATAAACTTTGGTTAAAGATAAGATGGAATAAAATGGTACAATTTAATTTTAATCCTTTTCTTACCATTGAGCCTATTCATAGGTGGTTTACTCCTGGATGCATAACATCCATCTATCGGAGTGACCTTATAAATGGTAAATTTTCTTACTTTCCTGACTTGTATAAACTATTAGCAGCTACTAATATAGTATTATTAAAAAGACCTAAGTTAAGTAAACCTAATGACTTTGCAGTACCTACTTGTACAAATGCTCCTCATGCTATTCTTATGTCTACCATAAATAATTTCAATATCACTAAAAATAAGGAAGTTTATAACATTTATTGCCATGATTGTGTTCTTACTAATTGTATTAATTCAACCATGTCTAAAGATTTAAAGGTGTTTTTAATTGTACATAAGTCTAATTATGTTATATTGCCTAATAAATCTTACAGAATCTTGGTATGATGATCCAGGTGTTGAAATTTTAAAAACAGTTAATGAACTTTTAATACCAAAAAGATTTGTTACAGCTCTGATCCTAGGAATAACAGCTTTAATTAGTATAATCACTTCCTTAGCTCTCTTGATCACAGTGCTTGTACAGGAAATTCATACCGCTTCACACGTAACTGATTTATCTCATAATGTCTCTGTGGCTTTAGTGGCACAAGAACAAATTGATAAAAAATGAGAAACAAGAAATAATGCTGTTGAAGAAGCTATTCTCTTTATGGGAAATGAGATTCAAAATATTCAAACTAGAATGACCACTAGATGTCATACTAACTACAAATGGATTTGTATTACTTCTTTAATGTTTGATAATAATACTAATTGGGAACAAGTTAAAACTCACCTTAGAGGAATTTGGAATAATACTAATATAGCACCAGATATCAATGCTTTACCACTACAAATAAGAATGTTGAGTCAGGCTCATCTCTCAGTTGTTCCAGCAGATAATTTGGCCTCCCAAATGTTTATAATATAAAAACAACTATATTTAATAGTACAATCCTAAATACAATATTACAATATGGCTTGATTGGAGTATGTATTATAATTTTAATTCTTTGTCTTCCAGTCATCCTCTGAGTAATCCTGAGACTAGTCATGAGAGTAAATATTCAAGAAGGCCTCTTCACTTTACAAAATAAAAAAGGGGGAGCTGCAGGGGCGTCCAGAATTCCATCCAGTGCTTGACAAAGATCCTCTGGAGAATGATTGCAAAGGCTCTTCCTAAAAGGAATTGCTGGATGTTTTGCTCCAGAGCATGTTGTTTTTTCTGCTGTGTTTTTCTGTTAATATATTACTCATTTCAGTCTGAATGGATTGCTCTAGAGGATGAGGGGAATACAACAAAAATTCCAGAAAATATTACCTACAATCTGAAAAACAATGGGTCTTTACCACTAACAAAATTAAAAATAATTTTACAACCGTGCAATGAGTCCCTGAAAGCTTCTGGAGAAAATAGTTGTAGATCTGCCTTTGTCTCCAACAGACTGGTTAAATTTTAATGATGGTTTTGTTTATGTGTGGTGGTGAGGTAAGAGAATAAGTTTCCACATCATTCCTTCCTTCCTACAAAGAATATGTCACCCCTATAATAAATGTTGGCACACAATAACCATTGGGACCGCTGCCCTCCTGTAACTCTTAACTCAGCACTTTAGATATTAACCAGAGGGACCTAATAGAAATGGTAACATGAGATTACTCGTCTATCACTTTAACCGGGAGAATAATAATAGTCTTAGGTCACAGAGAGTTTAGATATTAAGGAAATAAACATTGTATTAGCTCATCAACATAGTTAGATATTCTTAAAACAATTGTCATTAGGTAAGGATGATCTGTAAGGTTGTTGTTTTCTGCCTATGCTTTGGAAACTTCTTTAATATTAACCACAAGACTGCCATTATAGCCTGAAGAAAAATGTATATAAACCCAGCCTTCCCCAGAATAAAGTGGGATTGATTGCACCAGAAGTAGAGTCTGTGTCTTTCATTCTCCATCCATCACCGATGCTGTCTCCCCGCGCACCGTTACCAGTATGGAACCCATGGACTCCTGCTAGGGCTGGACCCCGGCAATTAATCTGCTGAAAAAGAAATTGGGAAAATTATACCATTCACAATAACCACAAAAATAAATTAAATACTTGGGCATCAATCTAGGAAAAGAGGTGAAGTACTTCTACAATGAAAATAAAGAACACTGAAGAAAGAAATTGGAGAAGACCTTAGAAGAAATACAAAATAGGTCTGGGGATAAAGTTCACTGTTCAAGTGCCCAGTGCCTTCCAAATAAGAAAAAAACATGTCATATGAGTTTGACATGTTGAAGTTGAGCTACTTATAAAATATTCAAGAAGAAAGAGTTATTAGACTAGTAAGAATCTAATGCAGGGGTCAAGATGAAAATTACTTCTGGAAATATAAATTAGAGATAAATGAAGTAAAAGGGAGATAGATTAAAAATATAGAAATGGTAAAAACTTTTGAAAAATCCTATAGAATGAATGAAGGTCATAAAATATTTGTATGTAAGAGGAAAATGAAGACAGATTAGTCAAAAAATTTAAATCACTAAAAACTGAGATGGAGCTATGACAACAAAAGATCAGCTCTTGATAAGTCATGTGGCATTCATCACTGACCACTTCTATTAAGTGACATCCTTCAATATGCCCTTGGACCAGTCACAATTCTACCTTTCCCAAACATGTATTTAGTATTTATCCATTTAAAAAATGTTAAATGATGCATGATGATTGTACACATTTATGGGTCACACATATAATATTTTGATTTGTGTATAAACATCAGAATACTTAGAAAATCTATTACCTGAAATGTGAATCAAGTCTTGTTTTGGGGACGTTCAAATTTATGTTTTCTATTTTGAAATTGTTGACAACATTCACCCTCCTATACTAGGAACCATGAGTACTTAATCTCTCCCATAGGCTCTGAGAGCATACAGAATAGATTATAATCTTAGTCTAGAGACTGAAAAAAAGTATTCTCAATTGGATCACAAATAGATCAAATTATGAAGTGTTTGTAACAGGTAGGTGAGGAGAAGTGCAAATATTCTTTCAGGAAGATGAAAAGGAGTGATAGAATGTCCTCAGAAAGACAGCATAAATTATAAGAGTCACTGGCAAACATTACTGGAAAATCATGGAATGCATATTAGGCTGTACACTAATGGAGATTATGTTACAAAAAGTGCAAAAGCCAAACCACATATGTTCCTGTCGTGTATCTTAAAGATATCAGTAGAAATATTTTAGCACAAAAAGTCATAGTGTGCTGATCTGGTGGGGGACATTTGTATTTCTATTTCATAATACTATTTTGCTGTAGTCTGGAAAGCAAGTCAATGACAAAAGTTTTCACTTAGTGAAATGACTAAAAAAAACAGCTCTTCAGGAGAAACTAGATGGAATTGTCTAGTTGGTGTAAGAAAAGATGTAGAAGAGGGAATGATTTCCAATTTATTAGGACTTAAAATAGGCAGAAAACACACATCATGTAGGCTATAATTTTTTTAAAGTGTTGAATAAAAATTCTAGAAACCAAGAGTTCATTCAGAGAGAAAAATTTTAAAAGAATTCATTGAGTACAAAAAATGCTAGGGAAAAGGATTGAGACACACTACCTAAGCCACCAGAATTATGGAAAAGAAGCACTTGGGAAATTGTCTTCAAGCTCTAAAAGACCAGAGTATTTTATAATGGAAGTTTATGGAGAAAAACATAGATTGCACATATTGAACCTGTGTTGGCTCCAGATGAGAACAGAAGGATAATGCAAAGTTAGGAAATTTTGGGGATAGGACAAGTTAGGGAATGTAAGAAGAGCTGCTGCTCCTTTACTGGTAAGGAATGTAAAGCACCTTGATGCACATGCTCCTGGGACTTTGAATGGAGGTTTTAAATGTAAACTTAGAATTTAGGAACAGTTCTTTTTGCTCTGATTTGTCTGTTCCTTTGGAACTGTTAGTTGAATTGCTTTCTTAACATCTCATCTATTCCATTCTCTGGCTTTTAACAAAATTAAGACATCTCATTTTTTATCAGTGGAAATTGTAACTCTGTGTTTGTAATGTAGAAACTAGATATTCAGAAGTATGAATCAATAAAATAGGGATTACCTTTCACTTTCCAAATTTACCTTGTGGCAGAAGAAGTTTTAGTGTGAATTATGGATGCATTGAAGCTGAGATGCCCTCTACAAGTGTAGACAAAGAAGTTCAGAAGAAAATGTGGCATTCAATATATATTAAAGTTCATTTCCTTAATTGAATACATAAGTGATTGAATAAAGAAGGCATTTAAGGAGTTTATCTGTTAACAAGAGAAGCAGAACATACTGGTGAATATTAGAAATTGCACAGATAACTAAGTTACTTGTCATAGGTCATCTGGAAACATCAATGAAAGATTTAAAATAAAATAATTATATATCACCAATAAAAATGTGGAAAAATGAAATAAACTGCAAAGGAAGTGCAAGATTTTATGAAATTATATTGAGGCCAGAAGCTATTTTCTTTAAAATTGCAACACTTTCTTTAATGTCTAAAACACTAGATTCACTTGAATTTTATTCATACACATGACTATGTGAATTTCATAATCTTATAAGTGGATTTTTTAATATATGTTACTTCCAGTCTTGTCTTTAGAAAATACCATGGAAATATAAGATAAATGGGATTTGTAAGGAGAAAAAAAGTTATTTTTATTATATCATCATGAATAAATTTATAAGAAAAAATTTAATTAAAACATCATGACATATATTATATATAAAAAGTGCACTTATAGATTTTATGCCTTTAAGAATATTTCCTTTTTTATGTCTTTATTTATTTATTCTTATGTGGTGCCAAGGATTGAAGTCAGGGCCTAACACATGCAAGCCAAGTGCTCTTCCACTGAGTCATAGCCCCAGACCTAAGAATAATTTCTTTAAATTAGCATTCACTAATATTATCCATTATTCAGTAGTATTTCTTACAAGTCATCTTATTTTAATTCATCTTTTCCTATTCTATTTGCTATGAGAGATTAAATATAATATTTTAAGTATAATGATATCATATTGGAATATATATTTTTTCAATTCAAATAAAATCTTCTCTAATTTTATAATCAATTTTTCCTACCATAATTTAATTTACTGAAAATAGGACATACTAGTAGTATATATCAGCAATTTATGATCTTTCAATAGAGGAAAATTTATGTTTTGATTTTGAAAATTATTTTCAAGGATAAGAGCATCTTATGTACATAGACATTAAGGTTTTTATTATAGTGTACATTTCTTGGGCATGCAATTATTTTGAATATTTTCTTATGGAGCATTGTTGAATGTGGGTTATTTTAAACTCCTAGTACACTGGAAAAAAACCGAGCTCTCCCTTCAGATCTACCAATATGTGATTACATATTTAAGTGATGTAATGACAAAAGCATACATATATTTATCATTAAATTCTTCAGATACATTGATTCTTTCATCAGTCTTCATTTACCACCTTTGTCTTTTTATTTATTTATTTATTTATTTATTTATCTTTTTTAGTGTCTGCTTTTCTATTTTTTTATTGTAAACAAATGGGATACATGATGTTTCTCTATTTGTACATGGCGTAAAGGCATACCATTTCTGTAATCATAAATTTACATAGGGTAATGTTGTTTCGATTCATTCTGCCATATTTTCCCTTCCCCCCCAACCCTCCTACACCTCTTTTCCCTCTATACAGTCCTTCCTTCCTCCATTCTTGCCCCCCTTCCTAACCCTAACTCTAACCCTAACACTAACCCCTCCCACCCCGATTATGGGTCATCATCCACTTATTAGTGATATCATTCGTCCATTGGTTTTTTGAGATTGGCTTATCTCACTTAGCATGATATTCTCCAGTTTCATCCATTTGCCTGCAAATGCCATAATTTTATCATTCTTAATGGCTGAGTAATATTCCATTGTATATATATACCACATTTTCTTTATCCATTCGTCAATTGAAGGACATCTAGGTTGGTTCCACAATCTGGCTATTGTGAACTGAGCAGCTATGAACATTGATGTGGCTGTATCTCTGTAATATGCTGATTTTAAGTCCTTTGGGTATAGGCCAAGGAGTGGGATAGCTGGGTCAAATGGTGGTTCCATTCCAAGATTTCTAAGGAGTCTACACAATGCTTTCCAGAGTGGCTGCACTAATTTGCAGCCCCACCAGCAATGTATGAGTGTACCTTTCTCCCCACATCCTCGCCAACACCTGTTGTTGCTTGTATTCTTGATAATCGCCATTCTAATTGGGGTGAGATGGAATCTTAGGGTGGTTTTGATTTGCATTTCTCTTATTACTAGAGATGTTGAACATTTGTCCATATGTTTGTTGATTGCTTGTAGATCTTCTTCTGTAAAGTGTCTATTCATTTCCTTAGCCCATTTGTCGATTGGATTATTTGCATTCTTGGTGTAGAGTTTTTTGAGTTCTTTAGAGATTCTGGGGATTAGTGCTCTATCTGAAGTATGATTGGCAAAGATTTTTTCCCACTCTATAGGCTCTTTCATCGCATTGCTGATAGTTTCCTTTGTTGAGAGAAAGCTTTTTAGTTTGAATCTATCCCAGTTATTGATTCTTGCTTTTATTTCTTGTGCTATGGGAGTCCTGTTGAGGAAGTCTGGTCCTAAGCTGACATGTTGAAGCTCTGGACCTACTTTTTCTTCTATAAGATGCAAGGTCTCTGGTCTGATTATGAGATCCTTAATCCATTTTGAGTTTAGTTTTGTGTATGGTGAGAGATATAGGTTTAGTTTCATTCTGGTGCATATGGATTTCCAAATCTCCCAGCACCATTTGTTGAAGAGGCTATCTTTTCTCCATTGCATATTTTTGGACCCTTTGTCTAGTATGAGAAAATTGTATTTATTTGGGTTTGTGTCCGTGTCCTCTATTCTGTACCATTGATCCACCTTTCTATTTTGGTACCAATACCATGGTGTTTTTGTTACTATTGCTTTGTAGTAGAGTTGAAGATCTGTTATTTCGATACCCCCTGCTTCACTCTTTCTGCCAAGGATTGCTTTAACTATTCTTGGTTTTTTATTCTTCCAGATGAATTTCATAATTGCTTGCTCTATTTCTGTAAGGTACATCATTGGGATTTTAATTGGAATTGCATTGAATCTGTATAGCACTTTTGGTAGTATGGCCATATTAGCAATATTAATTCTTCCTATCCAAGAACATGGGAGATCTTTCCATCTTCTAAGGTTTTCTTTAATTTCTTTCTTTAGTGTTCTGTAGTTCTCATTGTAGAGGTCTTTCACCTCTCTTGTGAGATTGATTCCCAAGTATATTTTTTTTTCGATGCTATTGTGAATGGGGTAGTTTTCCTGATTTCTCTTTCTGAAGATTCATCGCTTATGTATAAAAATGCCTTAGATTTATGTGCATTGATCTTATATCCTGCTACTTTACTGAATTCACTTATGAGATATAAAAGTTTTGTGGTGGAATTTCCTGGTTCCTCTAAGTATACAATCATATCATCAGCAAATAGGGATAGTTTGAATTCTTCTTTTCCTATTTGTATCCCTTTAATTTCTTTGTTCTATCTAATTGCTCTGGCTAGAGTTTCAAGGACGATATTGAAAAGAAGTGGTGAAAGAGGGCATCCCTGACTTGTTCCAGTTTTTAGAGAGAATGCTTTCAGTTTTTCACCATTTAGAATCATATTAGCCATGGGCTTAGCGTAGATGGCCTTTACAATGTTAAGGAATGTTCCCACTATCCCTATTTTTTCTAGTGTTTTGAGCATGAAGGGGTGCTGTATTTTATCAAATGCTTTTTCTGCATCTATCGAAATAATCATGTGATACTTGAATTTAAGTCTATTGATATGGTGAATTACATTTATTGATTTCCTGATGTTGAATCAACCTTGCATCCCTGGGATGATACCCACTTGATCACGGTGCACTATCTTTTAAATATGTTTTTGTATGTGATTTGCTAAAATTTTGTTGAGAACTTTTGCGTCGATGTTCATTAAGGATATTGGTCTGAAATTTTCTTTCCTCGATGTGTCTCTGTCTGGTTTAGGTATCAGGTTAATATTGGCTTCATAGAATGAGTTTGGGAGGGTTCCCTCCTCTTCTATTTTATGGAATACTTTGAGAAGTATTGGAATGAGCTCTTCTTTAAAAGTTTCGTAGAATTCGGCTGAGAACCCATCTGGTCCTGGACTTTTCTTTGTTGGTAGACTATTGATGACTTCTTCTATTTCATTACTTGAAATTGGTCTATTTAAATTGTGTATGTCCTCCTCGTTCAGTTTAGGCAATTCATATGTATCTAGAAACCTGTTGATGTCTTTGAGGTTTTCTGTTTTGTTGGAGTATAGATTTTCAAAATAGCTTCTAATTATGTTTTGTATTTCAGTCGTGTCTGTTGTGATATTTCCTTGTTCATTCCAAATTTTAGTGATTTGGGTTTTCTCTCGTCTTCTCTTTGTTAGTGTGGCTAAATGTTTATCAATTTTGTTTATTTTTTGGAAGAACCAACTATTTATTTTGTCAATTTTTTGTATTGTTTCTTTTGTTTCAATTTTATTGATTTTAGCTCTGAATTTAACTATTTCCTGTCTTCTACTACTTTTGGTTTTGGTCTGTTTTTCTTTTTCTAGGGCTTTGAGCTGTAGTGTTAGGTCGTTTATTTGTTGAGTTTTACTTCTTTTATCAAGTGCGCTCCATGAAATAAATTTTCCTCTAAGTACTGCTTTCATAGTGTCCCAGAGATTTTGATATGATGTTTCTTTGTTTTCATTTACCTCTAAGAATTTTTTAATTTCCTTCCTAATATCTCTGTTATCCATTCATCATATAATACCATATTGTTTAACCTCCAGGTGTTGGAGTACTTTCTGTTTTTTACTCTTTCATTTATTTCTAACTTCAATCCATTATGATCTGATAGAATACAAGGTAATGTCTCTATCTTCTTATATTTGCTGACATTAGCTTTGTGGCATAATATATGGTCTATTTTAGAGAAGGATCCATGTGCTGCTGAGAAGAAAGTGTATTCGCTCTTGGTTGGATGGTATATTCTATAAATGTCTGTTAAGTCTAAATTATTGATTGTGTTATTGAGATCTATGGTTTCTTTGTTCAATTTGTGTTTGCAAGATCTGTCCATTGGTGAGAGACGCATGTTAAAATCACCTAGTATTATTGTGTTATGGTCTATTTGGTTTCTAAAATTGAGAAGGATTTGTTTAACATACATGGGTGTGCCAATGTTTGGGGCATAGATGTTTATGATTGTTATATCTTGCTGATTTATGCTTCCCTTAAGCAGTATGAAATGTCCTTCTTTATCCCTTCTGACTAACATTGGCTTGAAGTCCACATTATCTGAAATGAGGATGGATACTCCAGCTTTTTTGCTGAGTCCATGTGCATGGTATATTTTTCCCCATCCTTTCACCTTTAGTCTATGGGTATCTCTTTCTATGAGGTGAATCTCTTGCAGGCAACATATTGTTGGATCTTTCTTTTAAATTCAATCTGCCAGTCTATGTCTTTTGATTGATCAATTCAGGCCATTAACATTCAGGGTTATTATTGAGATATGATTTGTATTCCCAGTCATTTGGTTCATATTTAAAATTTTACTTATTTATTTATTTATTTATTTTGACACATATTGTTTCCTCATTTATTTGACAGTTCCTTTAGTGTAATTCCTCCCTTTCCTGATATGCTTCTTTATTTTTTATCTCTTCCTCATGAAATATTTTGCTGAGAATGTTCTGTAATGCTGGATTTATTTTGTAAATTCTTTTAGCTTTTGTTTATCATGGAATGATTTTATTTTCTCGTCAAATTTGAAGGTAAGTTTCGCTAGGTATAAAATTCTTGGTTGGCATCCATTTTCCTTCAGAGCTAGAAAAATGTTGTTCCAGGCCCTTCTAGCTTTTAGGGTCTGGATTGAAAAATGTGCTGATATCCGTATTGGTTTCCCCCTGAATGTAATTTGGTTCTTTTCTCTCACAGCCTTTAAAATTCTGTCTTTATTTTGTATGTTAGGTATTTTCATTATAATGTGCCTTGGTGTGGGTCTGTTGTAATTTTGTGTATTTGGAGTCCTATAAGCCTCTTGGACTTGATTTTCCATTTCATTCTTCATATTTGGGAAATTTTCTGATATTAATTCAATGAGTAGATTGTTCATTCCTTTGGTTTGTTTCTCTAAGCGTTCCTCAATCCCAATAATTCTTAAATTTGGCCTTTTCATGATATCCCATAGTTCTTGCAGATTCTGTTCATGATTTCTTACCATCTTCTCTGTTCAATTTTGCTTTCGAGGTTAAATATTTTGTCTTCAATATCTGAAGTTCTGTCTTCCAGGTGTTCTATCCTATTGGTTATGCTTTCTATGGAGTTCTTAATTTGGTTTATTGAATCCTTCATTTCATGGATTTCTGTTTGGTTTTTTTTCAATATCTCTAACTGTTTATTGAAATGATCTTTTGCTTCCTGTATTTGCTCTTTTAACTGTCGATTGGTGTGATCATTCAATGCCTGCATTTGCTCTTTCATCTCATTGTTTGCTTCCCTAATCATTTTAATTACGTACATTCTGAACTCCCTTTCTGTCATTTCTTCTGCCATGCTGTCGTTGGATTTTATTGATGTAACATCTAGACTTGTTTGGGGCATTTTCTTCCCTTGTTTTCTCATATTGTTCAGGAATCAGTGGGTCATTAAGATATTGCAGATTTCCTCTATCGACTTATAATGTCCCTGAAGATTGCTAGTATATCCCCTCTTATCCTTCAGTATCCTGAAGAGTTGGAGGAAGTTGATAATGTGGAGCTCCACGAAGAAACTTCCTCTCTAGGTTGGTGACCCTCAGGTGGCGTATATTCCCTGCTAGTGGGCAGAGGTACCTCCACTTGTTGACCAATGGTCATCCAATGGGGAACTAGGCTGCGGGCTGAGGCAAGTCCTGTTTGTGCCTGTGTCTCTGGTTTTACCGTCCCTGTGAGAAATCCTCACCCGGCAGGTAAGACTCACTCTGTGTGGACGTCTCGCTGATCAGTTCCCCTCCTAGAGGTTCCCATCAATCTACAACTACCGCCTGGGCTGGGCTGTCTTCCTCTGCAATGTTCCCAGGGCCCCGGACCTACCTCCTGGGCCTGGGAGCCTCAACCTTCACAGGCAAGTCTCCTTAGGCTGCCTCTCCCAGAGAATCTGCCCGAAGTTCTGGAAACTTTGCTCCGCCCCTAGGCATGTCTAAGTGCGGCTCTTCCAGCAAGAAGCCACCTAGCTCCTGGGACCCTGCTCTGCACCTAATCGCCTGGCTTTGTGGCCCCTCCTCTGAGCCGCCACCTGTAGCCCCGTACAATAGCTCTGATACCCAGAGACCCACCACACACCTCCTCCTCCGGACAGTGGCCAGGTTTCTGACACAGTCACTAGGAGCCCAAGCAATTCACTTCACATCTCCTCCTCCCGCCAACCGCCCATAGCCCTAGGCAGTCACTCCAAGTCCAAGTGACCCGCCCTGTTCCTCCTCCTCCTCCTCCAGGCAGGCCACCGGTGTTCAGGAACAGTCGCTTTTAGTCCAATTAACTCACCACTTGCCTCCTACTCTGGCAACTGCCTGTGTCTCTGATGCAGTCACTCCTAGACCAAGTGACTCGCCGCAATTTTCCTCTTCCTCCGGGCAACCCCCCGGTGTTCAGGAGCACTCGCTCTGAGTTCAAGCAGCTCGCCTCACAGCTCCTCCTCTGGCAACCGCCTGTAGCTCTTATGCAGTCACTCCTAGACCAAGCGACTCGCCGTGCTTCTCCTCTTCCTCCGGCAACCCCCCGGTGTTCACAAGCGGTCGTTCTGGGTCTAAACAGCCTGCCACGCAGCTCCTCCTCAGGCAGCCACCCGGAGCCCCAGTGGTTGCTCCGAGTCCAAGCGCTGTGCTGAGCCGCCTCCTCTACGATGATCCCAGTTGTCAGTGTTTACCGCTCCAGTGGGGGGAGGGGCGTCTCACCGAGCAACTCTACTTCACAAAGTTCCCTGTGTTCCGGGGCTACTGCCCCATTCGGGACGCCTCCCCAGTGGGACTCACCCAGTGGCTTTGAGTTGGTCACAAGTCTCTCACTATCTCCTCTTTTGAATCTTGCATTCTGGAGCAACGTGAAATGCAGCCACCCCCTAGTCTGCCATCTTGAAACTCCCATCTTTGTCTTTTTATATCATGATTGATTTAAAGCTCTTTTCTGATTTATACATAGCAATTACCTTGCATTTTTGTTTGGTTTGATTTCAAATTTCATGGAATATTTTTCTCTATACTGTAGCTTTCCAACTTTGTGCATCTTGAAGTTGACATGAGTCTCTTGTAGGGAATGTGCAGATATACTGCTCAATCGTATTTTTTGAGTGGAGAATCCAATCATGTTTTTACATATATTTCAAAAGACAGTTGTAACAGTTTCAATTTTCTCTAATAAAGCCTCCAATAAAAGAGGGGGGTCTCTTCAATTATTATCAATAGTGAAAATTTAAACTTTAATTTAATTGGCATTTAACTTATGTTACATTTTACTTATTGCTGATCTTGAAAAAATAAATTCTGTCATAGTCTTTATTCTATTACCTAATAATAATGTCTAAATATTTTCACTGAATAGTTATTCAGCACTACTTGTCAGACATCAGAGTAACAATGATCATCACCATTACCATCATCATCATCGTTACCTTTTATTTTTTAACCAGTATGTATTTTTTGTGTGTCTGACTCACGCACAACTCTAGAGAACCAAAATAAGTACACGAGTACCTTGTGTATAACACAAAAACATGGTTCAAATATTTTTTCCAAAATCATAAACCAGTTAATTTTCTGGAAATTTTGGACTAATTATTATAGTTTTGTAATGGCATATTATTTTCTTTCTAATATGCATTTCTCTAGTGTTTAACAATATTGGATACCTTTTTAAGTCTTTATTTGCATTTTTATCTTTTCTTGGAATTTTCTATTCCAATATTTTGTCAATTTAAAAAAGTGTAAACTAAATGGATTATTTCTTATTGAACTTTGAAGGTTCTACACCTGTCATGCTTAAATGTATTGTTTGTACATATTTTGTCATTGTGTGTGGTTTGTGTTTGCATTTCTTTTAGAATGTCTTTAAATGTCATACATTTTTATTTTTAGTCTCTTTTTATAGTTTATCTTTCACTCTACATAAAAATGTTTTCCCTACTCATTTTTTTGCAGCATTTCTCTATTTCAGGTTAAAGTTACTTTCTGTGATGTCTAGTCAACTATTAATAACACACACTACACACACTATATTTTTGTCTTTTGAGGTTTATTTTGATATTTGACTTTTAACATAAGAAGGTCATTACATCCTCAACTCTCTTGAACATATAAAATGTATAGTTTAATAATTGTTTAGTGTGTTTATTTGTTCTCTTAAATATTTCTGGGTCACTTTTTCTGGAGTTATTTTACTGTTCTTTATACATATTTTCCTGATGTTTTGACATTCCTGATAATTTCCATTGGATACTGGAAGTGTGAATTTTATGTTTTATGTTGATACAAATTCTGTTGTTGCAATTATTATTTTGTTATTTTTATTATTTTATGGTTATTATTCTTTGCAGAACTGGAGATTGATTTCCATTACCATGGAGCTACATCTTAAGTCTTTTATTTATTTTGAGATGGGATCTCACCACGTTGCCCAGGCTGGACTGGAACTTGGGATCCTCCTGCCTCCACCATTCACATAACAGAGACTGCACATGCACACCACTGTGCAAAGATAGAAAACAAAATTGATTTTACATTGGACAGTTTTTTGTTTTGTTTTGTTTTAATTTAAACTGGGGATTGCACTAGGACCACTGATTGGATCATTTCAAAAGAAGCCTATTCTGTCACTGACTCACTGTACTCTGGGAAAATGTGGAGGTGTCCATCAGAGACCATGGGGAGAAGGCAACATACATGCAGCAAGCCACTGCCGCCCCCGTGGTCCCTTCAGTTTCACACATCCAGAGCACAGTACAGGAGAAGGAGGCATCCACGCCTGGACAGCAGCCTCAGTCAGGCATCACGCCTTGCCTTGGATGCATCCTTGAATGTGCTGGTCAGTGGACAGTGCTGTCTGCTGTGCCTACTGCTTCCAGCCAGAGGGTACATGGGAAGGGAGCATGGGCGGGGACCAGGGGCTCAGTCCTGGTGGGAAGTGGAGGGCAGAGGTGCAGCACTGGAGCTCCTGTGCCAGTCACCAGTTGGGTCAGACACAGATCCCGATCACCCAGGCATTTCCATGGGTTGGGTAGGGTGTGCATGGATGCCTTTCCCACTCCTTCTGGGGGTCAGCTCTGGTCACCACCTCCCATGCTTGCTGCAGCTTTGGTATCTAGGGGAGGCCAATCTTTCTGTGAGGCAGAGGGGAAGTGGTGGAAGGCCCCCTGAGACACTGAGTTCTTTTCAGTGGGAGTGGGCCTGGGGGGTATAGATTGCCCTATTTTGTCACCTCCTTCAAGGAAGGAAGGGGCACAGGTCTGCAGGATTTGGGTAAGAAGGTGGTGGCCAGGGGGCTTCCAGCTTCTTGGAGAGGCCTGGGCCCTGCACGGAGGATAGGAGGAGCAGAAGGAGTAGGAGGAGTCCTAGTGTGGGAAGCAGGTGAAGACCAAAACCAGGGGAGCATCCTGCTGGTGGGTCACTCCCCTAGTGTCAGTCAGGAGCAGAGGTGGAGGAAACGTGGGACAGTGAAAGAACCAGGGAAAGGGGTGCAAAGCATAGTGTGGTCACAGTCATTGTTTTGACTGTCTTTTGGGCCCTATTCCTCCCCAAATCCACTGGTTAGCTCCAGGTTCTTTCCCTCCTATCACCCCCACACCACCACATAGACTCTCCTGTGGCTTTCCCCTCTCCTCCTCTACTTTTCACACACGCCTTTTTGGGGTAAGCAATATTTTGCCTTCAGCTTGGGGAAACTTTGCTAACAACAGGATGTCTGAATTGGTTCTGACCATGAACTGCTTTAAATTCCTCTCTTCCTCTTTTTCTTTCATTTCTGGGACCTAGAATGTCCCATGGCCTAGCAATTAGCTTTACTTCTGCAAAAATGGCAAAAACATTTAGTTGAAACACATGACACCACTCTTATATGAATATGTCCACTGAAGACACATCAGTGGTTATGTTTCCATCATCTTAGCCTGTGTCTTAATTTTCTAGACACAGAAGTAGCAGATTTTGTTTTGAATCTTGGTCATTTCTAGGCTCAGCAAAGCATAGTCAGCTAGACTTTCTGTCATTTATGAGGAAATGTTTAACTTAATGATGCATAGTTCTCTCTTCAATATTTACATTACTTTTTTGAGGGGGTGTCTTTGTTGAAGAATTTCTTTAGAAAAACATTATGCAAGATGATCAGAGAAACAAATTTGAGTTACCATGTTTTAGATTGACTTTGTTAAAACATTAGACAGAAGAAAATGAATGGAATTTTATGAATTCTGATGCCTTCAGTTGATCTAAAGTATTTCTCAAAGCTAGAAATAAGGCTGAAGACTAAATTTTCAGAAAAAAGAATTGCTAGTGGTAATATCCTTTGTTTTTGTTCTTTTGAGTCTGAGGATTTGACTTAACATTGGGATGTTACTTTGTTAATGAAGTCATTTCAGTTGGAACAAAAGAAGAAATGTGACTATACCCAAGATACATTCTTTTTTTTATTTTTTAATGTTATGAGAGACAATTTGGGAATGTAAAGGTATTATACTTTTATCTGGCAAACCATCTTATAGGCCAGAAGCACTAAGTGTTTAAATGCTGTGCTTCAAAAAAATTAGTCTTTGAATTTAAAATTATTGGACTTTAAATTTATTAGGCAAATATAATTCATTACTTATTTTATAATGAAAAGAACATTATTGCTATATGAATGGAAATATTATCAAAGAAATACCTGTTTAATGTAGGGACCTTGATATTGGCCTCGCTCATTCAGATCTTGCTGCCACAGAAGTATTGACAATATAAAAATTAATAGATTTCAGTTCAGGGACCTGTCTCTGAATTATGGGACTTCTATTCCATCCTGAGTCTCTTATGAAATTGATCATATTCATAATCATGAATGATATATATATATATGTATATATTTACAACACTTGAAAAGGCCATACTAAGTGTCCATTAATCTTTTCTCTTTCTTTCCTGTTTATTAGTGCTTGCTTAGATGATCAAAATTTACATCACTGTAAGGAAATATACCAAAAAGAGAAGGAAGACTTCTGGATGGTAGAATTCATAGGCCACTATATTCTTTCTCTGTAATTTTACAATTTTCATGTTACTTTTATACTTATAAAAATGTAAAATAAATGTCTTGTTACTATCTTAATTTGCCTATGACTAAAATAAGCTTTTATAAAGTGCATAATTTACTCTACTCCTTGGTTCAGGCCCAACAAAGTAACTTTCAGTTTTAAATAGTTAAAATAGTGTAGACTCTCATATGTTCTGTTTACCAGAAGAACAAGAGAAATATACACAGTAAGGAAAGATGAAATTAGAATAATTTATTCAATGTGGGTGATAAACCTGCACACCACCTAAGCTATTCTGTCATTAATTTATAAAATATACAAAGTATTAGTTCTTTTTACTCTGTAACAGAGGATAACTGTGTTGATTAAGCAGATTTTTATATATGTGTGTAGATATGCTTAATTTTCAGATAGTGGTTCAATCCTACAATTTTGGTGGCAAGAGGAGGTGTATAAAATCATTTGCTTTGCTGTCTCAGGACTTTTTTCCCCTATTTTTAGTAATATTTTCCTTCATTCCCTCCATTGATGAAGTAGAACTAACTCAAAAACATTTCAATACTTTACTGTAAACATAGAACTATAATGGCAACAGAGGAAATGATTCAAAATGAACATAATGATGTCCCTTGATATTAGAAAACTATCTTTGAACTCTATTTTTGCACATTTTGTTAGTGTGCAATAATTCTAAATATTTATAATGCTATATTTAAACACATATTGATATTTCCTAATCTTTATATAATTACGGTATCATGCATTTTCTATATAGCTTTTATACTTCCAGAGTGATAATTATTAATTTGTTGATTCATTGGAGAAAAAGCTCTTACTTGATAAATCAACTTATAAAAATGTTCTCTAGTATTTTTTTAAATGTATTTTATAAATTCTCACTCCTTTTCTACCTGGAAAGGAGGAATAATTTTAGACTCTTTTGAATTTTAAGTAAGCAATTTTAGCTGGACCTTTTAAATAGAAAATAGTTATTTAGAATACTTGTTATAAAACAATGATGGCATTTTGCATTTTAAATGCTGAAAACAAGAAAAAAATATGGCATTTAATATGTGCTTTATATATCATTTGTGAAGTAAAACCTGCCTATACCGGAAAATTTTGTACAGTTCATTAGCATTCAATATGTAATGTTGTCTTTTTTTTGTACTAGTGGAGAGAAGGTGGAATTGGACTAACTTTTAAGATTTTTTATTTTCATTAGTGGAGTCTTTCTCATTATTTTGCTCACAGTATAGTCAGTGTTTACTTTTGATATCTGAAATGTTGACCTGGAAAGAATAATTGTCAAGGCCAGAAAACTCTAATGAGTATAACTTTCTATTCCTATTCCATTTTCTTTCCCTGTTGGCCAAATTGGAAAATCAACAGATATCTACCAATAAATCTAATAATGCTATTCTTGCATTCTTCATTAACTTATGGTAGTGAATACTGTATTTGAGGTGGTACATTTGTTAAACCATGTCATATTGGGATGAAATAAAATTTAACTTGTTTTTCAAAATCTCTTTTTAAAAAAATATTTTTAAATATAATCTAGCCTAGTCTATCAAGCTGCCATAACAGTATACCATACAGTGGGTGACTTAAAAAATAAACAGATATTTTCTCAGAGATCTGTAGTCCAGAAGTTTCATATGAGGGTGCCATCTTAGAGTTGTGGTGAGAGCCTACTTCCTGCTTTATAGAGAGCTGCCTTCCTGTTGTGTGGTCTCCTGGACTTTCCTCTTGTGCCTGTGTTTGCAGGGGAGATATGAGAGACAGGAAAAACTGTTCCCCTCCTAAATTGTCACAAATTTTCTTATGATTTCCTGCCTGCAATACCTTATCTAAACCTAATAACTTCCAGAGACTCACATCCATGATTATCACCCTGGGAGATTAGAACCTCAACATAGAAATTTGGGGGTCACTTAAACATTGTGTATAGCATAAACTATGTGAAAGAAATTTACATTAATGACATCCTCTGCTAGGTACTAAATGGCTTTCTTAAATCTTCACAAAAAGTCTATCATATAGGTATTATAACTGTTTTCGCATGACAGAATACAGACCTTAGGTTAAATAATTGTCTCCAGGGTCCTACCACTGTAGTGATACTGAGATCCCAATTTAGCATTCAGACCACCATGTTCAGTGCCTCCACTGGGATGGAATGCTGAAAAATTATTTCAGTGCTAATGTTTGCTTGTAGAGAAAAACTGAGTCTTGTTTAAAAGAGTACTTTGAAAAAGTAAAATCAGGGCAAAGAATAAACAACTTGCATGAGAAACTTAGTGGTATGGAAGTGCCCCTGTTCAAGGACAGAAGAGCTCTCTGCCTGAGAACATTAAAAAAAAAATTTAAAGACATATGGTTTCTACTTTCAAGGCCTGGCTCCTGGTCAGATCCAGATCTGGAGACCAAAGTACTGATGGCATTGAGTCCAGTGGCTCCAGACAACAACTATATATGTTTACTCCAGTGTATTTAAGAGAGATGAGAAGAACTCAAAGGTGATTAAACTGCTTTCTTTGGTTATGTATGCTGCAAAATGCCTGTGATGTCTCTCTGGTGCTGAGTTGGTATGCTACCTGGGATGGTTTTCCTTCTGTATACATTTATTATGTCTTAATAAATACTATCTTTTCCTATATGTCTTGTGGTGGTACACTCAGTAGATTGGCCCATATAAATTATAAATCTGTGCAGAGCAATGGGAAATACATACCCAGACATTGCTCTTTATTAACAGTGGTAAATTAGAAAGTCCAGCCAAAATTGGATTTAAACTTAAGCAGTTTTACTACTTAAAAAATGGAGCCAAATAAAATGTATAATGTGCAACATGTTTATACTTGATGACTTCAAACAAGGAGCTAAAATGTTATTTAAAATATTTGTATATTTACTGAAAGTCATGAATTTATCAGCTTTTTATGCATGAAATGAAATGAATATGAATGGTGAAAAACAAAAAATACAGTGCTGTGATATTTCCTTGACATTGTGATGGAATTATTTTTAATTTGTCTTCTTTTATATTTTACTTATTTTTTAAATTCTTTAGATGTTGATGGAATTGTTGTATTCACTTATTTATATGTGGTGTTGAGAATGGAATCCAGTGCCTCATATATCCTAGGCAAGTGCTCTACCCTTGAGAAGCCCCTGAGTCCCATATTTTCCTTAGACATTTATTTGTTTTGTTCTTACATGTGTTAAAGTTAGCATTCAGTATTCGAGTATGTGCCACCAAAGGAAAGACAATACAAATGCAGAGACTATAAGTTACTGCACTAGTGGGTGAAAATTTTTCCTTAAGGCAGATAAATTTTAAATACACACACATTAGCACCCATTGGTTTCAGTATTTGATTTTGCTTTTTAGTTTTTTTTAATAGTGCCTAATTGGCTGGTTTATTCATTACATGTGTTATCTGTGTACTTTTGTTTTTCTTTTTTTTATTGTAAACAAATGGGATACATGTTGATTCTCTGTACATGGCATAAAAGCATACCATTTGTGTAATCATAAATTTATATAGGGTAATGCTGTTTGATTCATTCTGCCATTTTTTCCCTTCCCCCCACCCCTCCCACTCTCTTTTCCCTCTATACAGTCCTTCCTTCCTCCATTCTTGCCCCCCTCCCTAACCCTAACTCTAACCATAACACTAACCCCTCCCACCCCCCATTATGTGTCATCATACACTTATTAGTGGTATCATTCATCCTTTGGTTTTTTGAGATTGGCTTATCTCACTTAGCATGATATTCTCCAATTTCATCCATTTGCCTGCAAATACCATAATTTTATCATTCTTAATGGCTGAGTAATATTCCATTGTATATATATACCACAGTTTCTTTATCCATTCATCAATTGAGAACATGTAGCTTGGTTCCACAATCTGGCTATTGTGAACTGAGCAGCTATGAACATTGATGTGGCTGTATCTCTGTAATATGCTTATTTTAAGTCCTTTGGGTATAGGCCAAGGAGTGGGATAGCTGGGTCAAATGGTGGTTCCATTCCAAGTTTTCTAAGGAGTCTCCACACTGCTTTCCACAGTGACTGCACTAATTTGCAGCCCCACCAGCAATCTATGAGTGTACTTTCTCCCAACATCCTCAACACTTGTTGTTGCTTGTATTCCTGATAATTGCCATTCTAATTGGGGTGAGATGGAATCTTAGGGTGGTTTTGATTTGCATTTCTCTTATTACTAGAGATGTTGAACATTTTTCCATGTGTTTGTTGATTGCTTGTAGATCATCTTCTGTGAAGTGTCTGTTCATTTCCTTAGCCCATTTGCGATTGGATTATTTGCATTCTTGGTGTAGAGTTTTTTGAGTTCTTTATAGATTCTGGAGATTAGTGCTCTATCTGAAGTATGATTGGCAAAGATTTTCTCCCACTCTATAGGCTCTTTCTTTGAATTGCTAATATTTTCCTTTGCTGAGAGAAAGCATTTTAGTTTGAATCAATCCCAGTTATTGATTCTTGTATTTATTTCTTGTGCTATGGGAGTCCTGTTGAGGAAGTCTGGTCCTAAGCCGACATGTTGAAGCTCTGGACCTACTTTTTCTTCTATAAGATGCAAGGTCTCTGGTCTGATTCCGAGATCCTTAATCCATTTTGAGTTTAGTTTTGTGCATGGTGAGAGATATGGGTTTAGTTTCATTCTGGTGCATATGGATTTCCAATTCTCCCAGCACCATTTGTTGAAGAGGCTATCTTTTCTCCATTGCATATTTTTGGCCCCTTTGTCTAGTATGAGAAAATTGTATTTATTTGGGTTTGTATCCATGTCCTCTATTCTGTACCATTGATCCACCTTTCTATTTTGGTACCAATACCATGCTGTTTTTGTTACTATTGCTTTGTAGTAGAGTTGAAGATCTGGTATTGCGATACCCCTTGCTTCACTCTTTCTGCCAAGGATTGCTTTAGCTATTCTGGGTTTTTTATTCTTCCACATGAATTTCATAATTGCTTGCTCTATTTCTGTAAGGTACATCATTGGGTTTTTAATTGGAATTGCATTGAATCTGTATAGCACTTTTGGTAGTATAGCCATTTTGACAATATTAATTCTTTCTATCCAAGAACATAGGAGATCTTTTCATCTTCTGAGGTTTTCTTTAATTTCTTTCTTTAGTGTTCTGTTGTTCTTAGCGTAGAGGTCTTTCACCTCTCTTGTGAGATTGATTCCCAAGTATATATTTTTTTTCGATGCTATTGTGAATGGGATAGTTTTCCTAATTTCTTTTTCAGAAGATTCATCACTTATGTATAAAAATTCCTTAGATTTATGTGCATTGATCTTGTATCCTGCTACTTTACTGAATTCACTTATGAGTTCTAAAAGTTTACTGGTGGAATTTCCTGGTTCCTCTTAGTATACAATCATATCATCAGCAAATAGGGATAGTTTGAGTTCTTCTTTTCCTATTTGTATCCCTTTAAATTCTTTGTTCTGTCTAATTGCTCTGGCTAGAGTTTCAAAGATGATATTGAAAAGAAGTGGTGAAAGAGGGCATCCCTGACTTGTTCCAGTTTTTAGGGGGAACGCTTTCAGTTTTTCACCATTTAGAATGATATTGGCCATGGGCTTAGTGTACATGGCCTTTATAATATTAAGGAATGTTCCCACTACCCCAATTTTTTCTAGTTTTTTGAGCATGAAGTGGTGCTGTATTTTATCAAATGCTTTTTCTGCATCTATCGAAATAATCATGTGATTCTTGACATTAAGTCTATTGTTATGGTGAATTACATTTACTGATTTCCTGATGTTGAACCAACCTTGCATCCCTGGGATGAAACCCACTTGATCATGGAGCACTATCTTTTTAATATGTTTTTGTATATATTTCATGGAGCGCATTTAATAAAAGAAGTAAAACTCAACAAATAAATTACCTAACACTACAGCTCAAAGCCCTAGAAAAAGAACAGACCAACACCAAAAGTAGAAGACAGGAAATAGCTAAACTCAGAGCTGAAACCAGCAAAATTGAAAAAAAAGAAACAATACAAAAAATTGACAAAATAAATAGTTGGTTCTTCAAAAAATTAAAGAAAATTCATAAACCTTTAGCCACACTAACAAAGAGAAGACGAGAGAAAACCCAAATCACTAAAATTTGGAATGAACAAGGAAATATCACAAGAGTCATGAGTGAAATACAAAACATAATTAGAAGCTATATTGAAAATCTATACTCCAACAAAATAGAAAATTTTGAATACATCAACACGTTTCTAGAGACATATGAATTGCCTAAACTTAACGAGGAGGACATACACATTTTAAATATACCAATTTTAAGTAATGAAATAGAAGAAGTCATCAAAAGCCTACCAACAAAGAAAAGTCCAGGACCAGATGGGTTCTCAGCCGAGTTCTACAAAACCTTTTATGAAGAGCTCATTCTAATACTTCTCAAAGTATTCCATAAAATATAAGAGGAGGAAACCCTCCCAAACTCATTCTATGAAGCCAATATTACCCTGACACCTAAACCAGACAGAGGCACATTGATGAAAAAAATTCAGACCAATATCCTTAATGAACATCGACTCAAAAATTCTGAACAAAATTGATATTGCTTTTTCTAAGTAATGTATGTATTTTGAAATCATGTGTGAATTTATATGTGCTCATATACCAATAAATTGAAATGAGAACAGATTATTCATTTTCATCATCACTTTTTATATTAAAAGGTGATCCTTAGTACATAAATATACCAAATTAATATTGTTAATATGTATCTTTTCTCTTACTCATATTTAAAATCAGAAAATGTTATTTCCTAGAAATAGTTCATTAAAGTGAAAAATAGTCACAAGAAGCTTGCTTTCATTTGTTGCCAAAATATTGATGTAATATAGAAATGCTTTATCTACCTTTTATAACACATTCTTCTTTCTTTTTACAGGTGTTTTAAAGAATTTCAAGAATTTTCTAAATTTTGTTTGTATGTTTATATAATATGGAAATAGGATCAGAAGATAATTATCCTTTCAGTCTATTCTAGGTAAGTTATTAATGATTTATTTCTGATGTCATATATTTAATCTGGATATATTTATAATTGATTACTTTGTTTTTAATATGTAATGTTCAATAATACAAAAATTGACAAAATTATTGAATTTGTGAAAAAATACCAATTAACAACATTGAAGCTTTTATTATTCCAAATGAAGACATCCTCCTGAAGTTAATATATATTACTAAGGAAAAGAGGAAGAGGGGAATGGAAATGTGTACTAGACACTGTGGTAGATGCTGTAAATCAATGAAGAGATTGATATGTACATATTACAATGCTGTGATATTTCCTTGGAGACAAATTCACATTTTTGGGCCAAATGTCACTTACAAGACTCTGCCTCTTTTGGCTGACATTGTGCTTCAGAAAGATCATGTTTTTTTCTGCAGTCTCCCCATGTTATATATTGTTTAATACCAGGATTTGGAGAAACAATATTAATAAATTATGTTCAGAGTAGTCATGGCCTAGAAATAGTCAAAAGTAAATATTTATTAATTTTTGGTCCAAGGATTGAACTCAGGGACACTTAAAACTGATCCACATCCCCAGGCCATTTTTATATTTTATTTAGAGAAAGGGTCTTGCTACATTGCTGAGGCAGGCATTGAACTCACATTCCTCCTGCCTCAGCCTCCAGAGTCAATGGGATTTATGTGTAAAACATGGGCTTGACTCACAATAAATTTTGAAATAGAAGAAAATAAAAATAAAGCAAAGTTTTTGAATATTTTAGCTATTGAATGTTAGTGGGGTGAGAGCAATATAGAAGCAGATTTTAGGCCAGTTTCCTCAGTAATTTGGCATTATTGAGACTTGTTAATTACACATGATCTATACTAACTTGTTAGGTGAAAATAGGAAAGGGATGTAGCCTTCAAGGATGGTAGCATTCTAGTATCTATTTATGTACAGAAAATGAAAAGACACCAGAAGGACAAGTGTTTGTTTTTATGACCTTAGGACCTATCCATAGCAACAAGGCACATACATGTAGGGCAACACATGGAAAGAATCAAATACACCAGGCAGACAAGCACCTCAGCTCAATTCAGCAAGTATGAACTGAGCACTTTTCAAGAATATGCTGCTGTGCTTGGTACTGGTATAAAGACATGAATAAACAGTCTCTGGTTGGTACCCATAACAGCTTAAGTTGCTTAATATAGCATCTCAGATGCAAAACAAAGGCATACTGAGGCACACAAGGAAAACTAAGAATGTGGCATTGAGTTCACTGAAGGGGGTTGCTAAAGGAAGAACTTTGTGGAGGGGATGTGATTGCACTGGACTAGGCATCAAAGAATTAGGAGAAATTTTTCTGCTAGACAGGATGTGGAGAGCTTCTGGGCAGGGAGCAGCTAGAGGAAAGACAAAAAGATGTGAATGAGCTTTGTGCATTGGGTAGGTGCAGAAGCTCAGTAAGATGGGAGGATAAATAAAAAGGGAAGGGGTGTGGCAGGAGATAAGGCAATAGTCAGAATCCAAGGGGCACAAATCTTCACTGCTTTTGAAATTACACTGAAGGCATGGATTGGAAAAAGGAGGTCAGATCTACTTAAGATGTTATCATAAGATTCCAGGTGAAAGGCAGTGAGGATGTGGGATAGGGTCAGAGGAGATAGATCTGAGGGACTCAGGGAATGCCATCAATGGGACATGGGGACTAACTTGGGGTTAGGGGAAAGCCAGAAGTTGAGTATGAAGAGGGTAAGGGATGGAGTAAGCTCATGAGTAAAGAGTTAAAAGTTCATTTGGAACCATGTTGAGTTTGAGGACACTGTAGGACATTTGGGTGAAAGTATCCAGCTGTGACTGGAGAGGAGAGTTTGGGGCTGAAGAAGAGTTAGGGAGTCATCAACATGTGAGGTACAGTTAGAACCATGGAAGTGGATAGGGTCACTCTTGGAGAGGGTCAGGAGCCCAGGGAACTAGGTGCTGGGTGGTCAGGGAAGTTGTAGGATGAGGTTTGAAAGACAGGTAGTTTGGAATTCTGTGGTTCTCTGTATATGTTAGATGAGCTCAGGATACATCAAGTAAAGTAGTGCTCACAAAGGGAAGATAGGGAATATCCAAAATCAGATTAAGATGGACCCTTGAACTTAAACTAAGGATGCTGTCTTTTTTCCTCCTTGAAAGTGTGATTTTGAATGAATATGCTGTATTAAGGTGAGAGTTTGATGTCAGTGTGCAGAACCAATGGGGAAAAGGGACCTGAGGTAGGTGGAGTGGGTTAGGTACTGTGTAGGATACCTTCTATAAAGTGATAGGAGCTGAATGCATAAGGAATGGAAATGGTGGGATACACCAGAACAAAAATTCTAGGAAAGCTGCAGAGGCCATGGCATTATGTATCATGGTAACTGGGACATGGGGTGGTGGAGAGAGTCATGAGCACAGTGATCCCATCTTGTTTTAACCTTGTCTGTGGCACCTGAAACATACTTGTAATCTCAGTCTTTGTTTGTAGAATGGATAAATGGTATCTTAGATAGGAAGATGAAGAGTTTTAAGAAGCAGTGTATGTAGAAAGATGATGAGTTCAAGTTTGAACATGGGCATTGCAAGTAGAGATGTGAGTGAAGAGTAAGGGGATGGGATGGAATACACCCAGAATTGTGCATGACTTTAATCCATCAAGTATTGAAGGCCTGAGTACTACAGTAGGATGAAGATGAGCTGATGCCTTTTAAAGAGTACAGAATGTAGCAGAAAGATATGCAGATTACCATAAGATGAGGCAGAACATGCTCAATGGTAATATAGTTATTATACTGTGTCCTAAAGATAAAACAGGGAGTGAAAGCTAATCTGATTGAGGGAAGATGAGGAAAGTCTCCTTTGAGGAGGTGCCATTTTGATGGGCATAGGAAAGGAGAAGTAGATAAGAAGGCATTGGAGAGCATGATTCTGACAAAGGGCTGTGGGAAAAGGCCCGAGTGGACACATATGAACATGGCTAAGTCATCTTGTTTGGCCAACATGTGGGCTTTTTAACTGACTCAGTAACTATGTCAAAAATTGAGTGGAGATGAAAAGTGAGATCCTGGTAGGAGTGTCCTTTCCCTTGCAAGTGAATGCCCAAGCGCTTCCTTCCCTGGCAACCTGCAGGATCAGGAACTTCCTATGGCCACTTGTTAAAACAAGCCCTCCTGGGTAGATGAAGTGATTGCATGGCATTTGCTTGCGGCTCCTTTCTTTAGCACTTTCCCTTGGTCATCTTTGCCTGCCTGGGTCTGCAAGCATAGGTTATAAAAGCTCACAGTGTCCCAGAGACAATTCAGGGCAGGATTTATAGGAACTTTTCTTTAAAAGGAACCAAACAATGCTTTAAGGCCACAGGGTCCATAGAGAGAACACAGATGCATGAGAGGAGTGGGTGCTATTATGTCACAATGTTTATTTGCATACATTATGGAAGGCATTTCAAACATGTTTCACAAGGCAGTGGATTCTGAGGTATTTTTCCCTCAGACAGCAATATGCAGCTGATGTTCTGACAGTTCCGTTTTATACAATGGAAATCTGAATTCTAACTCTTAATTATCATGTAGAATATTAGAAAGCAATAGGATTGTATTTCTCATCTTGTTTGAAGGAAAGGCAGCTGTTTTGTGTTTTTGAAAACTGTCCCATTTTTGTTACTGGGCATTGAACCCAGGGCACTTCAGAGCTACATACCTTGTTCATTATTATTATTGTTATTTTTATTATAATTATTCATAAAAGTATTAGTGGTAGTATTGAGAAAGGGTTTCTCTAAGTTGCTTAGGGCTAAATCTCAGGGGTTGACCTCAATCTTGTGATCCTTCTGCCTCAGTCTCCCAGGTTGCTGAGATTACAGGCATGTGCACCACCCTGCCAGACTGAAGACTACCTTTTTAGACTTTGAGAATCCTTCATTGAACTCTGGGATTGGGAGTGTTCCTCTACTTAGAATAAGAGCACTGCAGATTTACCAGCCAGGGAAACCTGCTTCTTGTCCTCTTTCTGGCTTATGGGCCAGGAATTCTGCTGTCTGCATGAAAGGGAATGCCAGTGTGGCACTCTCCTGAGACTCAGAAGTGTTGGCTCTATATCCATTCTCACAAGAATCATCCCCATATATCCCTCACCTTTGCCAGGGTACTGAATTTTCACCAATCTCACATGCAGAGTAAAATCTCGAAAACGCAGCTCAGAGCTTTTTAATAAGCTGTGACAGGATATTTTAACAGCAGATTCTAAGCTACAAAGGGCTGGTCAATAATGGAAGATGTGAACAATTAATTTTAAAATGTGTATGTGTGCTTTCTGTGTTTATAACTAAGAGTGTCCACTATAAAAACAATTAAGACAAGAAAGAAAGAGCCCCTTCCTGGGTTACTATTTTGCCTGCCTGTACACAAAATTTTCTTTAATTTAGGAGGGGGAGCAAGTTGAAGAAACATTTGAAATAGAAGTTGCTATAAAATTGAGTTTCCCACTCAATATCAATACCTCTTTTCCTTATAAGTTGCTAAAAATTGCAAGGTCCAAACATGCTGTTCCAGGTGAGTGTTTGGAAATGAACTTGTAAACATAGAACTTCTAAGAATGTCCTTTCTCTCAGTCTTGCAGAGGCTTAAGATGGTGGATTCTGCCTCATATTTGGTAAACATGTTGGTTTACAAAGGGTACTCATAGGGTCTGGGCTGCACACCCTTTTGGACTTAGACATTTTTATTGAGACAGAAATGGTGTACTTATGTCAGCTGCCCAAAAGTATAACAATTAGTTCTTGAAGTGTTGTGTATATTTTAATTTGACTATAAAAACTGGACATTTTTAGGGACATATAAAACTTAAGAAAATACATAATAATCCAGTTACTCAATGAACTGATTTACTTGAAATAAATTCAGAAGTAAAAATAGCAAGAGATTTTCCCTGCTAGGATTCATAAGTCACCTGAATACTTCTAAATTATAATAAAGTTCTTATTATGTGATTTAAAACAAAAAAAAAAGAAAAAAGCACATCCAGTTCATTGGGTTAGAAAAACAATGAAGACTTAGTTGCTCTATCTTCCAGAACCCTCTGTTTTAGGAGAGTAATATTATTCACTTATATGCCAGAATCTTGCAGTAGAATTACTTCTTTCATGTGGATATTGGTAAATTTCTTTCTTTAGTACCAAAAGACTGTACCCCACCCACCCACATTTTTATTGTTTAGGTATCTGAGTTTAGGCAGGATAAATCTTAGGTACAGGAATGCAGCAGGTGTAGACCCAGTGTGAACTCCCCCTGCCTGATTCTAGTCTTGTCTCATCTACCATGCATCCCACATCCTCAGTGTGCTTCATTTCAAGTTACTTGAAGTTCTTTGTCATTCACACAATTTAGCATTTAGCATTTTGCCTGTTGATATGGCAAACTTGAGTAGACTATGGACCCTCAAGACTGCAACTGCGTTCTTTTCCCCATGGTGTCTCCCAGCATCTAGCTTGTTGACTGGAGTACAAATGATACTACCAATTATCAGTGACTCTCTAAATGATAAGATGCCAAAGAATTCATAATGAGATGTCAAAAAATGTGTTAAAAAAAGATCAAGTCTGTTTACCTTTTGAATTGGTCATTTTGTTTGTCAAAATTTTATATGCCAAGTACCATCTCTGTGCCAGAAGCTTGGTGTACATGTTGAGATTTAGGGTCTCACTGGAAGAATTTTAAACTAAAGTGATTCTAGTTGCTATCTTGCTTCTCTGGCTAACTACCGGAGTTAGGGTATCATGATGTGACTATCTCCTGGGAGCAATTGCTTAAGAGTTTCCTTAACATGACTCCCAAAGCAAAAGAAATAAAAGCAAGAATCAATAAATGGGATGGATTCAAACAAAAAGTTTTTCTCAGCAAAGGATACAATCAATAATGTGAAAAGAGAGCCTACAGAGCACTAATCTCCAAAATTTAAAAAGAACTTATAGAACTTTATGCCAAAAGTACAAAAAACCCAATCAATAAAGGAACTGGACAGACTCTTCACAGAAGAGATACAGGTGATTAATAAATATATAAAAAGTGTTCAAAATCTCTAGTAAATTGAGAAATGCAAATTAAAACATCTGTAAGATTTCATCTTACTCCAATAAGAATTACTATTTTCAAGAACACAAACAATAATAGATTTTGGCATGGATATGGGAAAAAAATTTACACTCATACATTGCTGGTGGAGTTGCAAATTATTACAGCCCCTCTGGAAAACAGTATAGAGAGTCCTCAGAAAAATTGGAATGGACCCACCTTTTGATCCAGCTATCCTACACCTCAGTTTATACCCAAAGGAGTTCACATTAGCATACTACAGTAATGCAGCCACATCAATATTTATAGGAGCTCAATTCACAATAACTAGATTGTAGAACCAACCTAGATGCCATTCAACAGATGAACAGATAAAGAAACTGTGGTATATATGCACAATGGAATATCATTTAGCCATAAAGAATAATATTATGGCATTTGCAGATAAATGGATGGAATTAGAGAAAATCATGGTAAGTGAAAAAAGCCAATCCCAATAAACCAAAGGCTGAATGTTTTCTCTGAAAGTGCATGATGATACATAATAGGGGTGGGAGGTGAGAAAAGAATAGAGGAACATTAGATTACATAAGGGAAAATGAGAGGGTTGAGGGGGCAGTGGTATGAAAGATAGTGGAATGAGACAAACTTCATTACACTATGTACATGTATGATTATGTGAATGTTATAAATTTGCATCGTGTACAATAATAGAAATGAAAATTTGTACACCATTTCTGTACAATGAATTAAAATGCAGTCTATAAAAATAAAAAAAAATTAAAAAATAATGAGGACTTAGTTGCTCTATCTTGCCAAATGCTCTGGATTAGGAAACATTATTTATTATTCACTTACATGCTAGACTATTGCAGTAGTATCACTTTGTATCATGTGGATATTGGTAATTTTATTCTTTGATGCCAAAACATTATTACTCATCAACCCACATTATTATTGTTTGATTATGTGAGTATAGGCAGGACAGATCCTAGGAAGAGAAATGAAGAAGAGTTAGACACAGTGCAAACTCCACCTACTGAAATCTAGAGTTGTTTCATCCACCCTACATCCTATGTCCCCAGTGTGGATCATTTCAAACTAGTTCCAGTTCTTGACTCCCATACCATTTAGCACTTAGTATTTTGCCTGCTGATCTGGCAAACTTCAGTAGACTGTGGGGCCTCAAGACTGGAACTGTATCATATTCCCCAAAGTGTCTCCCAGCATCTAGCTTGTTGACTGGAGTACAGATGATGTCAGTAATTATCAATGACTATCTAAATGAAAAGATACCAAAGAATTCATAAATAGATGTTAACAAAAGGTAAGGGTTTAAAAAAAACAATTTTGTTTACCTTTTGAGTTGGTCAGTTTTCTTGTCAAAATTATACATGCCAAGTACTACCTCTGTGTCAGAAGTATTATGTAAACAATGAGATCTAGGTTTTTATTGAAAAATGGCCAGCTAAAGAGATTATAATTGCAATTTTACTTTTCTGGCTTACTACTGGATTTGAGGTAAGCTATCATGATGTGACTATGTCCCAGGAGAAATTGGGTTTCTTTCTTTCCCCCAGTTCTTATTCCTATCACATGAAATCAAGTTTTAGTCACACACAGCAAAACATTGATTTTTAACCATTTTAACTTAGGCAGAGAAGCAAAAATTACAAATTTTTAGCAAACTTTGCAATGAGAAAATCTAGTTCTTTAAAAAAGCTTTAGCCTGGGCATCCTAATCTTTCGTGAAAATTATGGATACCAAGTACATCCTCTGTTTAGAAGGACGATGTACACAATGAGATTTAGGGTCTTATTGGAAAATGGTCATAAAAAGCCTTATTGTCTGAAAGGCTCAAGGTTAGAACAGCAAAACTCTGGGAATGAGCAGAGAAGAAAGGACTTATGGGGCTACAGTGAGCTCCTGGGCTTAGGACCTAGAGCTTCTGTGGAATTCAGCAAGTATTTGTAAGCAATGAATGGTTTCTCCTTTCCCACTTTACTGGGAATTCTGCCCACGATTGAAATAGGTGACATCCTAGAAAAGGTTTGGGGAATGATTGAAATTATGCTAAATTTCTCATCCAGTAATCCCAAAAATAAGTATTATTCATGTGCATGGTTGTTCTCCACATTGTTAGGATCTCTGGGAATTGGGAAGTATGTATCCAGGAGTTCTAAAAATTAGGATCCAGTCTCCTGGATTTTGTATTAAAATAAAGATTGCTGAGTCCTTGGATATTTGATAGGGTCTGCATAAACATTCCGTTCAAGTGCCTAATAATGTCCTTGATTCAGGGATGATAGTTTGTTAATTAATGTTTAGAAATCTTCAGAATAAATTGCACTGTGTGTGGTAGGAGTGATATTGGTGATTGGCCCAGGGGTGACCTACCTGAGATGCATCCTCAGCCCTTTTTATTTTGAGACAGTGTCTTATTACATTGCTGAGGCTGGCCTTGAACTTGTGATCCTCTTGTCCCAGTCCTGATTTACTAGGATTTTAGTCCTGTTTCACTGTACCTGGCTTTATTACTGCATTGAAAGACTACTTGCTTGAGAGTTTCAATTGTAGTTTTACCAAATAGTACTAGATTTTCTCTTGGTGACATTCAAAAGGCAGTCATACCCCGCCCCCAGTCTGGATGGCTGATGGGTTATATGAACTTGGACCCTCCTTTTTTGGTTGGATCATGACACTTAGGAAAAACAATTTTGCACCTTTAAAATATTATTATTCTTCCAATGAAAAGGATAGCTGAACAGAGAATTTTATAAATGATAAATAAAAATATAGATATGAGGAAGATTTTCCAAAGTGAGATATTGCGATTGATGGATTTTCACTATTTAGATTATGATTATATCCCCACTAAATTTATAAAAGTAATCTCCTTTCAAAATAACAAACCTCTTCCACATATGCTACTAATGTACTCACAAAGGAAACAAAATAGACTTGGTCTGCTACAAATTTTAAGTGATGCTGGTAGGTTTCCTGTTGTGATATTTTAAAGGTAGGCTGGAAACCTGAGTGTGACAACTGACAGAGCTGAGGAATTTATGCACACAACCATTCATATACATTAATTTTTCATTCATCTACAATCATTATAACAGGCTATAGCAGATATTAAAGAATTCCAAATAAGGAGAAAAGTCACTAGACTTTCTGGAAGAGGTAGGCTTTTGAACTGAGAAATATTTTATAAAGAGTTAGATGCACAGATATAAGACACTGTGCTAAGTGTTGAATGTCAAGGATCCAGATTTACAAATAAAATGAAATGTCTTTTTTCATTGGATAATTTGGTATTTTGAGCTTACATGCTTGTTCCATTCCAACTTTTTAAATAGATTTTTATCAAATTTGAAATGCACCCAGTAGGTACAGATACATGTCGAAAGCGGTAGAACTCATTTAAATTTGCATTTGAGATTGTGTGCGGTAATTTTTAGTTTGACAAATCTAAGCCAGTAAATATCTGCAATGCTCTGAAGCAGTGAATGTTAGAGACATACAACATGTGAATTAGCAGGAGAGTAAACAAAGTGTGCGGGGAGGGACTGAGTGGTTCTTTGCATCCAGGGTTTGGAGAGATTCTGAGGAAGCAGTGCTGCCTGAGCAGGGAATGGGAGAAGGGACAAGATTTTGAAAGAAAGCAAAGCATGTTTTAGAACTTAATAGATCTTCCTACTTTGGATAGGGATAGCATATTCAGGAAGAGATCTGGTGATAGATGAATTCTAAAAAGGAGGTGTGGGCCTTGAAGAGTTCCACCTTAAAATGTTGCTATACCTTCAAGAGTGATATCCATGTGAAGGAAGAACTCAATAGAAAGTGAAAGAACAGGAAGATAGGAGAAAATTATTACACTACTTCAAATACTGAAAAGAGAGTGGACAAAGGAATCAATTTTGAAGACATTTCATAGGCAAGATTGAGAAGAACTTGAGTTTAGTTTGAGGAATAAGCAAGTAGTGAAAATGAGGAAGAGGCAAACTGACTGACTATGAGACTGGCAATATTTTAGTAACAATAGCTAATGTGAATTGAAGACCTCCATATGCCATTCTGGACCACACATTATGATTTTTCATTTAATGCTACCAGTACTGCTATTTTAAAGTTGAGGTACCTAAGGTACAGAGATATTGCCCAGTTTACCCAAGATCACACACGAGTAAGTGTCAGAGCCTGATTAAAATTTAGTTTGCAATTTCCACCACTGCTGTGGTCACTGACTAGAGCACCAGAGAAGAGAAACTCTCTTGGAAAAGAAGTACTGACTTTGGATGCTGAAAATGGAAATGGTTGTCAGGTCGAGGTATGGCTATGGAGAAAAGTAGGCAAAGGATAGAAGTCTGGCCTATGCTGCAATGTAAGAAGGACTGTGATCCCCCTCCACAGCCTCCTGTCCCCCACTCCCCCACACAACACACTGTCCTCAGTCAGGAACTGATGTGCCTTTCTATCAAGTGCATCTTCCTATTGGTTTCTTACAGTTGCCCCAGGTTATCTCAATCAGCCGTCTCAAACATCCTTCTGATGCTACAGGGTTGATTTGACAATTTGTACTCTATAGATTAGATGCTGAAGGACAGGAAATGGGAGAGAATAAAGTCCAGAAACAATTGGGTTCTGACCTGGAGCACTGGGTTCCAGCTTTGCTTTGAAATTCTGCCAGACATATGTCCCCAAAATTAGCTACTTTCTGGACTATCTGTTGATGTATTATATTCAGTATAATTTGTACTTTTATTACTCCCATTTCTATTAAATACTCATTATGTGAAGGAAAAAGGGGGGCTATAGAAAAGAGCCCATATGAAGGATTAAGAAACATGCCAGTAAAGCCAGGCTAATTGAGAACTGTGACAACTGAGTGTACCCAAATAAAGAGTTAGAGGCAGAAATCAGTGATCTCTTTAAAACAACAGATAAGACTAAGAAAACCAAAGGGGATTCATTTTTTTTAAAAATTTTATTGTAAACAAATGGGATACATGTTTTTTCTGTTTGTACATGAAGCCATTTTTTAAAATAATTTTAGATGTTGATGGACCTTTGTTTTATTCATTTATTTATATGTGGTGCTGAGAATCAAACCCAGTGCCTCACATATACTAGGCAAGTGCTCTACCACTGAGCTACAACCCTAGTCCCAGAAAGGAAATTCTATTGAAAATATCAGCAAGATGGACAAAAACCCCAAAAATAATATTGAAAACACATTTATAATGAAAATTCAAGGCCTGCTGTCTTCCATTGTTCACTCCAAGTCAATGGAAATAGTGGTTAGGAGCACAAATACAAGACCATAAAGTATAGGTGAAGAATTTCAAAACACAAGTAAAGTAGAAAAACATTAAAATTTTAAAGCACCAGAAAACAAAAAGAACCTTGAATATGCCAAAAACCACTGAATAAATTGAACCAGTAATTAAGACAGCTCCTAACCCCTTCCAAAGTAAGAAGTTGGGCAACTTAGTACAGATAAATTTTAATCAGAGCTTAAAATTAGGTGTTGCTGCTTATTACCTTGACTTTTCTGTAATCAGAATGTTAACTGCCTGCTCATTTGTAGTCCCTAGATATCAATTGAAATGACAGCCCTTGATAAGCAAGAAAGAACAGATATAAATAATGTACTGAAATAGTCTGAAAAGTGCAAAAATATATTTACTTGTTCTACAGATATTTATTGTACCTCCTACTAGTACAAGGATTTTTAGTTTTATATTTAGTGCTGAAGTTTAATATTTAAACTTACTCTGGACTAAATAGGATTTAAGCTACAAAACAGTATAGGAAATTATTTTGACATATATGATCCTAGGCAATAACATCTAGGTGCAGACAATCAGGTATTAACATGAGGACTTTATTTCAGCTTGTTCAGTTGGGAGCACAGATGATGGATTTGCTTCAGACCTAATACTTGTCACTAAAACATATACCTTTTTATCTTGCTATTTATCATCTTAGCTGCTAGCAATACAGAAATTAACTGTACATTAAGTTTTTTATGAGTCATCTTTCTATTAAGTTTGATATTATTTATCAATGAAAATATTTTTTCAGGAGCTGGGGTTAAACCTCAGTTGTAGAGGGCTTGTATAACATGTATGGGGCACTGAGTTCAATTCTCAGCACCACATATAAACAAATAAAGGTTCACTGAAAATTAAAACAAAAAAAACTATTTGTGCACAATGAAACTAAATACATTCTGCTGTTATGTATAACTAATTAGAACCAATAAAAGTATTTTAAAAATACATTTTCAACTCTACAAGAGATACTTCTTCTAAACACTTCAAGATAAACAATCCTCATTTTTAGTTTACTGAGAAACATCTTTGTAGTGCTCTGGAAAACTGATGACAAAATCCAAAATATAGTATTAGAAATTACAGATTTATGAAGAATCCATTTTAGTTTTTTTATTAATATTTAAAGCAGACCAGTATTCCTAGAACCTTTTAAAAACAGTATTTGAATACACTTTAGTAACATCTAAATTATGTACTTTTTTTCTAGTAGCCTGTCATATAGAACAATCAAGTACATTTTATGGGCTTTATTCTTCTTTGCTCTAGGTAATCTTGTAATTCTCATGTGTAAATCATTCTATAAAATGGATTGGAAATTGATGCATCACAGGGGTTATGACAGAATAAACTACTGTGGTCTGTTTGGCAATGTAAGGGACCCCATTTTTTACTAGGGTATTTTTAATAATTATTTTAATTTTCTTGCCACCTGTAGTTTACCACAGTGCTTAACAATCACATGTCAGTGTCAATCACGTCTGGACAGAGCTGCTTCTCCAGTACTGCTTTCTTTGAGCTCTCAGAAATTCTGATGAAGTCTGGCTGAAATTAAAGTCTCATTAACTGATCAATTTTTTCCCCCGGACTAGATTACCTATGACAAAAGAAGGACATTGTGAAACTCTCTGTCCATTTGGTTTGTACTTTTCATAAAATGGATAGTACATATTTATGTTGGCATTTCAAAAACTGTTTTTATATATTCAAGTATATAGAAAAATTCATTTTGTATGAGGTTAACTTTAATTTTTTGTTTTTATATGCTCTTAGTTCTTAAGCATTGAACACTGTTGACAGTGAAAAAATTTTCTTAATTTTTTCAGTGGAACTAATAAGATTGTGAACTTTTATCTCTTTAATTCTGCATATGCTGAACTGTCCTTGTATACACACTATAACCAGCTGTGCCTTCCTTTGCAGTCAGTTTTATGTAGAAGGTTTATGTACTTTTAGTATTAAGAGAAAATATTTGAAAGACAAAAATTAGTATCAAAGAACTCTTTAGAAAAATTTCATTTTTTTACAATAGAAAAAATATGAAAGCATATTCATATCACTTTTTCCTTTTAACTTTTGATTGTGTAATAATTACCTTAGAATCTCTTTTGAATTAAAATTACTAAATATAATACCCAAGTAACATTTTTATAAGAGTAAACTAAGCCATATTTAGACAGTAAGCATTCATAAAAGAAAATGTTCTGAACAGCATTTTTTAAACTTTGAAACCATTTAGATATTCATAGCTTTTCTCCTCCCTTATAAAAATCTGAAATGGATAGTCAGCATTCCATAGCATCCAGACTGCTATACTTTCTAGTTGAGCATATTATTTCAAAAGATTAGCCCTGTTGCTTCCTATAGAAAAATTGCACCCACTTGATATATTTACTGTATCAATAGGTATTGAGTTTCTCTAAATACCTGCAACAATAATTAACATTTAAAAATCTAATATTTTGAAAGCTCACTGGTGATGAACACAAACAACAAAGAAGTGATTTTGTAGCACTTTTGAGAGGATAGTCACAATTTTTGATGGATCAGAAAATGTACTATAATACAAATATTGAACTAGGTAATGAAGACATTGCTTGTGGAAACTGAGACATGATAAAATGCTTTATATTTTACTAAATTGATGGTAACATTAGAAGAAAACCTGGCAAAAATTCTTCAGGAAACACATTGTGGAACTACCAACATATACAGCAAAGAGATACTTTTGTGTAGTATAGTTTAGAACAGTGATAAAATATTTTCTATTCTTAAAAAAGATCACGAGGCACCATTACAGTGGAACCAAACCTATACAAGAAGCAGGAATGTTCCAAAGTAGATAAATGAACTAGAAAGTGCCCATTGAAGATTAGGTTAACTGTAATCTTTAACTACAAAGTAACAGAAACCAACTTGAAATGTGAATAAATAGCAGATCGAAACAGGCATTAAATGGCAGGGATTATGAAAAGACTAAAAGGTGAATTTTATGAAAATATATTACTCAAATTTTCAGAAACTAAAATTAGGTTTAGTTGAAATTTAGATTTTCAATCGGAATCAAGCTTCTCTCTCTTGTGTGGAGACACAGGTTTTTAGGGGAAAAAAATCAACAACTCCAATATGCTGTAACTGCAAAGTAATGGGACTGGCTCCAAAATCCACAAACAGACACTACTGGTACTCATTCATAGGTTAAGTCTTTACTAAAATAAAAGGAGCTGATTCAGGGCAGTGACAATTACTGAAAGTGAAATGTGTGAGCAAAAAGCTGAAAGGGGCCTTTGGACCCTTCGCCTATTTCTTGATCAGGACAGGTTTGCAGAAGAAGCTGAGAGTTGCCTGGGGCCACTGAACTCATTGAAGGTAGAACAGTGGTGGGTTTTCCAATTTCATTTCCACAAAGGCCTAGCTGTAATTAACTACTGGTCCAAAACTGTTAGGAAAAGAAATATCACTAAAAATTGTAAGGTAAGGGCTGGGGTTACAACTCAGTGTATAACTCATTAGGGAAGTAGAACACTTCCCTAGCATGTGTGAGGCTAGGGTTAAGCACCACATATAAATAAATAAAATAGAGACCCATTGACAACTAAATTTTTAAAAAATACTTTAGAATAAAAGATCATATCCAAAATGCAAGATTCTTAGAGAAACTAAAATAAATCAATGGGCAAGAATTTCAACTAAAAATTTAATGTTTTTAAAATTAAATGCTGATTGGAAATACTCAAATGAACAGAAATCTTATTCTTGATATCATTCTTCCTCAAAATATTTTAATTACACTCTAGATTAACTTACTAGAAATGGGATAATAAAATTTTTGATAGATCAAATGCTCTATTCATGGACAACATTAGAAATGGAGAATAACTCTCAGAGCACTGCCTCATGCTGTGTGTGTTCTTAAAAATAAGTACTTTAGTCCAAATATACCCCAAAGTGCAGCAAACCCCCCACCTTCTTTTAATGTTTGCTTGGTTAGTGTTAAAGTCCTAAGGCTGAAGTTTTTTAGAACTATACAATCTGAACATTGGTCTCTGTACATGTCTTCTCTGTGATTGCAAATCTTATTCACTTTCATATATGTATCATTTTACTGTGATATTATTTTTGTGGAATAAATACTTTGTGATGAGAGGTGTTTAGAGGTAGTATGTTGGTTTTCTTCCATTTACTTAGAATAACCCAAACTTTACTTTTTCCATATGGAAACAAATTTGGAAATGTATCTTGCTACCTACCCTTAAATATGGCCCATCAAAAACCACTTTAAATACAGATATATAAAGAAGTACATATAACTATTGAGGTTGAGTTCAATAGAGTTGAATGGGTTTGAATAATGGTCCCTTGATCGCTTGAATCTTAAATTCTATCAACTGCTTTGTACTGAAAAAAGAGAAGTGATGAAGAAGAAAAACCCATGAACTATTGTTCTTCCTTTAGGCTACATTTGGCCTAAAGATTGTGAACTGCCAGGTTTGGTGTCAGTGCTTAGTAGTTTACCCAATCTCTCTTCCAGGTTGACCTATTTCTGGCTTTCATGGGTGATTTCAAAATCATCTCCATCTGTGTTTGATACAGAAAGACTGGTGTGCATGTAGGGGAGGAGAGGCAGGAGAAAATAAAAAAAAAATTGGGACCCAGACTGACAGGTTCAGTACCTCTATAGTGCCACAAAGTGTCACAGAGAACTGCTAGCCATACATTTTATAATGTATTCTTGTAGGTAGAGTAGGAAATCTTTCACTTTGTGGAGAAACAAACATTTGAAAATAAATTGTTACAGGTACCTCTTCTCAAGAAAGGAACAGATTTGTTTAGTCCAGCTTATACATAAAGTAGTTTAACTCAAGCAGTTTTTCAAAATGCCCTTTTATGATTAAATATGCACAGGTGATTTTCCACCACATGCACATTCCCTTTCTTTACTTTATATGAGACTGTAGGGCCCTGTCAGCAGGGTTGACACTGGAGAACACACCATATTTACTACCCTCTCCCAGATGAGTCAGGTTCCTAAGACTGTATTTTATTTCACTAGATGACATAAGTTCAGTAAGTGACAGCAACTATTTATAAGCTACTTATCATGTATAAGTGTTCCAAATTTTTGTCATAGCTTACATTTTCTGTCCTCTGAACAACATTAGGAGGAAGCTCTATCATATGGCATTCCATAGATGAAGAAATGGAGGTCCAGAGTGGTAACCTAACTGGTTCAAGGACACTGAGTTGGCTAGATTTCAAAACCTGCATTGAATATAGATGCTGTGATCTTAACCTATATGTACTTCAAAAGAATTTAAACTTACAACCTGCATCTTTGCACAGAACACTACCTGACCTATATAAACCTTAAACATATTTGCTATATCATCATTTTTTTGAGAGAGCAGATTATTGGTCCTTATAAAGCTGACCCTACATAGACTTCTCCCATAGTAACTTTTTTCCCAGTCCTTCTCCCCCAGTGGTGTGTGCTGAGAATATCTTGATTATGGATTAGTTCTTAAGTTTCTAAAGTTGTGAATTTTGACCTGTTAGGAAGAAGTTTATCTTCTAACTCTAACCAATTTTTGACTGCTGCATTTGTCTTTTGTTCCATTAGATAGAGGAGACAGGATAATTTAATGAAATTGACAAATTTTACTTAGGACCCAGATTTTTTCATGTAGGTGTGTCTTTATTCAATCAGCACATGTTACTATTTTCCTAACACATATCAGGTACTAGGGACAGGTGAGTGAGACATAATACTTTCCTTCATGGGGTTTGCTATTTAAGTGAGGGAAATAAATGTGAATAGTGTTACCACAGGGTTAAGCATGAGAATGCTAATGGGATGAATGTAGTAAAATGGCAGGGCATGTAACCCAGTCTATGATAGAGTAGGGCATGGGTAGGGAAGTTCTTCTGGGAGAAATAGTTAAATGGAGATGTGAGGAAAGAGAGTAGCAAAGAGAAGAAGAACTGAAGAAAAGAACAATCAGAGAAAAGAGAAAGGTTAAAGAACAGGTGAGAGAAGAAACATAGTAGGAACACAAAAATCAATATCATTGGATTTCCCTTCGCCCACAGCACAGCCTACAAAGCATCACCATATGAGATAGTAATGTAGAATTGGTGTCAACAGAGTATAAATTTAAAGAAATATGGAGCTTCCAGATAATGGAAAAGTAATGAAGGAGTGATTGGCTAGGAGTCTTAGAAGATCAAGATGACTGGAGTGGGCCCAAAGTGATCTTTTGCAGATTTTCATTGTTTCTAGAAAATATGTACAAAAATCATCCAGAGGACTATGATGTCTACACTTAATGTATCATCCATTCATTATCTGACAACCTCAGCTGCATACACACACAGGAAAGAATATATTATGAAAGCTATACAAATGGAGTTAGCGTCAGTACAACTGGGGAAAATGACTGAAGTTTTGTGGCTCTTTTAATCAGCACTGTTCCATGAAAGACTAAAAGAGTCCCAAGTCTGTCATCACAAGAATTCTATGTTCCAACCTGAGCACAATGTACCCATCCTTTTCTAAATATGCAAGACCATTGGCAGATGCCAAACTTTCCTTAGTTCCTACAAAGTGTTATGTTACCATCCAGTCATGAGGCACATCTTTATGCTCATCTTTATGAGCTATCCAGGCATCTCAACTGCAGTAGGGCTAAGGTGGAAGCAGCCCTATTATTCCTTCCCAAGTTCCTCCTATTTATCTCTCTGTCTTCCTCTCACAAATGTGTATCTGTAACCTAGCCCCTATATATAGTGTCTGAAGTAGTAACATGATTGAAAGTTTTTTCCAGTAAGTTAATTTTCCCACTTCTCTTAGAAACTACCAATGAAAAGTCTTCCTCAACACTAAATATCAAAAATTCACCCAGGCATGGTGGAGCTTGCCTGTAATCCCAGCAGGTGGGGAGGCTGAGGACAGGAGGATGGTGAGTTTAAAGCCAGCCTCAGCAAAGCAAGGCACAAAGTAACACAGTGAGACCCAGACTTTAAATAAATTAAAAATTTTAAAAGTTAAAAAATTGAAGGAACTTTATATTTACTAGCTTAGTGAAAGTCTTTCTATCTTAGTCTAATAGAAAATTGATGAATTCAATGGATTTTCTAGATCACTTCAGCTAAGATTCATAATAACTGAGGGAAACTACTATCTAACTAAACCCAGAATCTAAACGTAATATCAGAAAAGAAGTTCCTGTTGTGAACTGAATAGGAAATAGAAGAAAAAACTGTAATATTCTTCACATCTACATTAATGCAGTAAAAACTTTGGAGATTTCAAGTTTGCTATATGTATTTGCTGATATACATTACAAACACACACACACACACACACACACAGTTTTCTCAGTAGTCCACTCATGAACTTTTATTGTGTCTTACCATGATTATATGGATGACCTTGTTAATAAAAAATATGATCAATTAAAGACTTTGTTAGAAATTTAAAAAACAGAACCAATGACATTAGAAATAATAAATTAAAAGATAAATGTTTTAAAACTACACAAAATAAAAATAACTAAAAAAAACACACAAAAAAGCAGAGAATCAAAATGGTACACTACAAAAGAACTAACTGAAAAACAAGGAAATATCAGAGACTCAAAGCACAAAAGCCATCTGAGACAAAACAAATAGCTAATTGACAGAACTAAGTCCCTCCTGATCAGGAAATACTTTAATTTTAAATGTTTACAAGTCTAAAGTTAAAATGCAAACATTTGAAGGATGATTAAAAAGTAGTGCATCAATATACTATCCACAAGAAACTCAATTTAGATACACACACACACAAACACACACACACACACACACACACACACACACAAAGAAGTTGAAAGTAAAAGAATAGAAAAACACATTCCAACCAAATAGTAACCAAATTGATACAGGTGACCTTACTTTTGTGTGGAAAAAAGTGGACTAAGAAAAATTACAGGAGATAAAGTACATTATAAAATAAAAGTTCACAGTATTAAGAGGATAGAGAACCAGTATGATCATATATGTACCCAATATAAGAAGCCCAAAATAAAGTAAACACTGACTGACTGAAAGGAGAAGCTTATGTAACATTTGGAGATTTCAATAGTATACTTACAATAAAGGGTAGGATAGCATTGCAGAAGATCAGTAAATACTTAGATGAACAGAACACTATTAATCAGACACAAGAGACAAGTACAAAACTCTACCCAAAAACATTCTTCACAGAATGAGAAGTAAACACAAAATATTCTCAAGTGCATGCAAAATATTCTCCAGAATATATTGTTAGGTTACAAAATGAGTATCAAAAATTTTTGAAGAACTGAAATCATGCAAATATCTTTCCTATCACAATGGAACAAAACTAGAAATCAATAAAGGAGGAAAAGGAAAACTCACAAACATACACAACTCAGGGCATTTGAACACTGAGCCACATCCCCAGTATATTTTGTATTTTACTTAGAGACAGGGTCTCACTGAGTTACCTGTGCCTCACTTTTGATGAAGCTGCTTTGAACTCACAATCCTCTGTCTCAGCTTTCCAAACCATTGGAATTACAGGCATGTACCACCTTGCCAGGCTACAACATGTTCTTAACCAAGAGTTACAGAAGAAATCATAGCAGGCATTAGAAAATTCTTTGAGTCAAAAGAATAAAAACAATATATTTACACCTATGAAATAGTCTGAAAACAGTGGTGGGAGAGAAAATTATAGCTTCAAATGCTTACATTGAAAAAGAAAGAAATCAAATCAAATATGTAACTCTACATTTCATGGAATAAGTAAATAAATAAACAAACAAACAAACAAACCTAAGATAAGGAAGAAAATAATAAAGATTACTGATAAAGAAGAGAGACTCAAGAAAACCAAAAGTTAGTTCTATTGATTAGATTAATAACATTCTTCACAGAATGAGAAATAAACACAAAATATTGTGAAGTACATGTGAAATATTCTTCAGAACATATTTGTGGGTTGGTTGGGAAGAAGAGATTTGAACTACTAAAATGAAAAATGAAAGAGAAACATTACTATTGAATGTATAGAAACAAAAGAATTAGGGGAGAATAGCATGAGCAACTGTATGCCAACAAACTTCTTAACAAAGACAAAAGGAAAAATCTTAGAAACACAGACTACCAAAGCTGATTCAAGAAGAAATAAAAATCTGAGAAGGACTATTACAAGAAAGGGGATTATACCACTAACAGAATGACCCAACAAAGAAATGTGTGGGACCAGATCACTCCACTGGTATTCTAAGAAGCATTGAAAGAAGAATTAATATCAAACCTCAAAATATTCCAAAAGAATTGGAGAAAACATTTCCTAATTCATTCTACAATGCCAACAATACCCTGAAAACAAACCTAGACAGACTCTACAAGAAAATAAAACTACATTTCATAACCCTTATGAAGAAAGGCAAACATCATCAACAAAATCATAGCAGAATGAAATTATCAGTATGTCCAAAGAAGTCAGACACAATCACATTAAATCCCCAATCAAAAAATCTGAAATGATTTGAAATCTGAAAATTTTGAGTAAATGATGCTACAAATATTTTGGATTTCAAAACATTTCAGATATCACATTTTTGGAGTAGGGTTGGTCAATTAGTAAAGCATACACAAAATTCAAACAGAACTGAAATCAGAAAAACTTCCATTCTGAGCATTTTGATAAGGGATATTCAACCTATATATATCACAAACAAATGGGATTCTCTCCAGGAATGTGAGAGTGGTTTAACATGAAAATCAATCCAAGGTAATACACATCAACAGTTAGGAAAACATGACCATTACAAATGATGGATAAAAGCATTTTAAAAATCTCAATACTATTTTGGAATAAAAATATCCAGTACACTAGGAACAGAAGGCAACTTAATCAGCATTTAAAAAGGAAAGCCACAGCTAATGTCATAATCAATGATAAAAAGTGAAATTTGTTTCCCCAAGATCAGAAACACATCAAGGATATCCTTGATTTTAAGTTCTAGACAGAGCGATTAGGCAAGAAAAAGAAAAGCGATCCATACTAGAAAGCAAGAAGTTAACTATCTCTCCTTGCAGATGACATACTCTTCAATGTACCACATCCTAGAGAATACACAAAGACTTTTAAACCTAATAAACAAATACAGCAGCATGGGACAATATAAAATAAAACACAAACCATTTGCATTTCTACATGCAGGCAATGAAAAATTCCCAAACCAAATTAAGAAAGAAATTCCACCTAAAATAACACCAAAACCAGTAAAATACTTAAAAATAAATTTAATCAGTGAGGTACAAGACCTTTTCACTGAAAAATGTAAAATGTTGCTCAAAGAAATTACTATTAATAAATGGAAAAAAATCTCACATTCACAGCCTGGAAAACTTAATATTGTTAAGATAATT